>NC_137812.1:28136431-28276431 GCF_963921795.1 Nannobrachium achirus | reverse complement strand
CCCCAGCCTGAAGCCTCAAAAGTCTAGTATCTGCTCTCGTTCCATAGGGAGTAATGGAGTAATGGAGTAATGGTTAAGATATTGGACTTTCACGCGGGAGACCCGAGTTCGAAGCCGGGTGGGGAGGTTCGGATCACCTCCGTTACATCTGCAGGGGAGAAGAGTGTAAGAGCATCGGCCAGGGTGTTTTAGGAGAGCTTCAAACAGGCCTTCCGATGTTAGCTGAATCGAGGTGAGCAGTATGTGTTGAGGGATATTGGATCATACATTGTGGGGTTCAGTGCCCTTGCAAAAGTGGGGAGACGTGAAAAGAAAAAAATTGTATCTTGGGGTTGTTTAGCAAAATACATGCAGGAATTTGTGATACCATTGGAGAAAGATCAGGACAACTAGGCTACGTATATAACTATACATACTGGTACTGTATGTGCTGTATTCCCTGTATCACATATTGCCTGGGGGAATAGAGCAGGATGCAACAGATAGCATGACTGCAACATGAACAACATGAACAGTCAGATTACTCCTGGAAAAAGAATATCGTCTCGGTCAGTTGGAAACCTCATATGTCCAAAACGTTTACTTTTCAGCATTCACATTCAAAAAGAGCAAAAGTAGTATGATCAAGTATAGGGCATTCATTTATTCTCTCTGAAGCTGGTTGCACTCTGTCAACACCTATTATGGAATGACATGGTCCTGAAATTGGCGTGGAGGTGTTGTTGTGCGTGCATGCGTGCATGCGTGCGTGCGTGCCTACTTGTGTGCATGTGTGTGTGCTCACATGCGTTTATGTGCGTGTGTGTGTGTGTGTATGGGTGTGTGTGTGTGTGTGTGTGTGTGTGTGTGTGTGTGTGTGTGTGTGTGTGTGTGTGTGTGTGTGTGTGTGTGTGTGTGTGTGTGCGTGCGCACGCACAGGGAGGGGGGCCAGGTACCTGCATGCATGGCGAGCCTTACATCACCCTGTCACCCCCTCCGGCCTTTATTCCATGCTCGACATGTTTTCATTCCTGCTCTCGCTGACAGAGATACCGGCGGTAAAGACGTGTGTGTACGTCGTTCCACGCTCATGTGTACATGCAACGAACATGAAGACATTCCTCATGTGTGTGTGCGTGTGTGTGTGTGCGTGTGTGTGTGTGTGTGCGTGTGTGTGTGTGTGTGTGTGTGTGTGTGTGTGTGTGTGTGTGTGTGTGTGTGTGTGTGTGTGTGTGTGTGTGTGTGCAGGTATCCTATATGTCTCTGTCGGGTGGAACATGCACATATGTCAAAACTGTTACTTTTTTCAAAGGTTTTCAAAAGCATCAAAAGTAGCAGATCTACAAGCTCCAAAAGCGTCGCTTCGTGCCGCGTTTTGAGCTTGTGGATCTGCTATACTTTTGATGCATTTGTGTGACGCTGTAGTGTGATCAAGTAGGGCGTTGATTCACGAATAAACACAAAAAAAAGTTAGAACATGGAGATAAGAGGTTTCCGCGCCGACAGCGACGTTCTGTTCCGTTGGCTGCATGTGTGTCCATATGAAGCTGATAAGCTTGGTGTTCCATGGCCTATTCAGGACTCATATAGGGGAGAGGGTTTAGAGGGCAGATTACAACATCCAACCATTCCTTGTCAGCCGAGTAATTATCAGATTTGCCCTGGCGGCCCCCCATTGCAGGAGCCAGGGACCGAGGCAGGCAGGGGGGCCCGGGCCCTCTCTCTCCCCCCGGGGGCTGGCCGAGGCGGAGAGAAGTGAGTGAGCCGTCACCGGGGACAGTTTGACAGGACCGGCCCCCCTGGGGGGGACGATGACCAGGACTGCATCTGACAGCTGCTTTAGTCAAGAGATCCTGCCTGCTCCCACTCCCCCCCCCCCCCCCCACACACACACACACACACCAGCTCCAGCAAGTGCTTTTCCCAAACAAGTCCCAACAGACGCAGAGATGCACATGCACATGCACATGCACATGCACAATGCACATGCACATGCTCAAAGGCGAGCAATTACACATGGGCCATGCATGCAAACATGTAAAATCACATGCAGGCAAACACACTACAACAAGTATGCATATGCTGTGCATATTAACATACATGTGTGTGAACAAGCAAACATACTTATGCACCCCTCCCAACACACACACACACACACACACACACAGACACACACGCGCAAGCACGCACGCACGCACGCACGCACGCACGCACGCACACACACACACACACACACACACACACACACACACACACACACACACCGCTCAACTCCCCCCAACTACCACACACAGGCATCCTGTAATCCCCTGCTTTGTCCACTCCCTCGAAGATGCGAAGACCACAAAGAGAATCCATGGGAGAGAGACATACAGAGAGAGACATACAAAGAGAGACATACAAAGAGAGACATACAAAGAGAGACATACAGGTATCCCCTCCCCTTGGCACTTGTTGGAGATGGAGAGGATGAGGAGGCAGTGGTTGGATGAAGAGTCTGTTTCAGCATCATGTTGTTAGAAGCACATTGAGCCACGCCCCCTCAGTCATCATCACCTCAGAATAGCATCACTGTCGGCCGGTTAGAAACCTTGTATCTCCAAGTTTCAAATATGCATGTGTTTTTTTTCCCGTAAAGTAAAGCCCTGCTTCATCATACAAGAATGTCGCACAAAACTTGTGAAAATAGCAGATCTACAAGCACACAACGTGCTTGTAGATCGGCTATTTTCACTATTTTAATTTTGTTTGTGGGTTTGCTTTTGTGAATTAACACCCCTGCCTGATGATAACTACAGCGTCACAGAAAAGCATAAAAAATAGCAGATCAACAAGCTCGTTTCGAGTCTGTCGATCTGCCACTTTTGATGCTTTTGAATTAATTTGAATCCTGAAAAGTAACAGTTTTGGACATAATTATGAGGTTTCCACCCGACTGAGACGAAATGATACTGGGCAATGTGTTGTGCATTGTACCTGTCCAAGTAAAAAGTAGACAAAATGAAGTTAGAGTCTCAACAGGAGACCTTTCTTTGAAAATGTGGAGGCACATTTAAGGGGCTTTTTTTCCCCTTTCTCTAAAGGTATTTTGCTAAAAGACGTGAAGCCAAACAATTAGTTGTCTTCATGCAGCAGTGAAAATGAAATGAACCGGTGATTACAATCCATTCAGCCCTAACAGAGAGACTATATCTTAGAGCAAATACAGACAAGAATCACCTCGCCACCCCAGAGGCAACGTAGATGAAATATACGCTTTCTCACACATCAGAGATAATATACAATTATGTGGTTTTAATGGATGAGTAACGTGAATAATAGGCACCACGTGAGGTGCTTCAAATGAGTGGAATGTCTTACTTTGCTACTGTTCTCTGTCTGTTTGCGATTCAGCTGGGTTTACCTGGGTTTATCCACTTTCAACCTGGCATCCCTGCAGGTGAAGAATTTAAAAAATGTTTAACACAAATATTTTTCCCCTCATAAAGTTACAACATTTTCAAAAATAGAAGTTCTACAAGCTTGCAGCACGTTGTGTGCTTGTACTGTAGATCAGCAGGTTCTGCTATTTGTTACAATAACGTCTAATCGGCACGCTGTATGATCAAGTACAAGTAGGGCATTCATTTAAGAATGAATACGGAGATAAGAGGTTTCTGCCCAACAGCAACATCACAATCCATTGACTTTAAATGATGTGTGGTTTGTCCACAGGCAAATTCACTTCCTCCAGTTTAATTTGAAAGATTTCCTTCAAAATAAATATATTTTTCATGAATTTCTACAACCTAAGAACTTCAATAAGTCTTAGGTCTCATGACTTTGATAGCTAAATCTTTGTTCAGATTGTCTGTCAGTCATTTCTACAATATGCACACCCCACAGTGACACAGAAATGTAGGCTATGTGGGGAGGGATCAATTGGCATAATGACTAAATTGGGAGAAAAAGTAATAATAATAGTAGTACTAGTAGTAATTCTATCAATCATTATTACAGGGGTGGCCCTTTATATCAGGGGTCTTCAACGTTTTCAGGCCAAGGACCCCTTAGTTGAGAGATAGATGAAGCAGGGACCCCCCCACAACCTCTTCATAGATTCCATATTGTTGCATTGTTTGACAGCACAATCGTTGGTGTATTTGTGTTTTCAGATATTTAACCACTTGAACTGTCAATATTTCTCCCCTCTACACCAAACCTCTTTGCCGAAAATATCTCTGCGAGGCGTTGTGAGTTTGTAGATCTGCTATTATTGGCTAAAGTTCTCAGAATCTGGTTAAGAATCTGGCTATAATGCATATTATATATCAAATATCAAAGATTTGGAGGACCCCCTAGGGGTCCCGGACCCCCTTGTGAAGAACCCTGCTTTATATGTTTGTTTGTACATAAATGTGCATGCGTGTGCCAGCATGTATATATGCCCCCCCATAACTACACACGTGTGGCTTGGTGTGCGCTATGCGTGCCTGGCCGCCTGCGTGTCATTCCTGTCTGTGTTGAGTCTATTCAGCGAGGGGATACCTCTGGCAGGAAGTGATCCGTGTCAGTGGCTACACATCAACATCAACAAACAGCCCCGAGGTTGTGAGGGGAACCTGGGCACAGGCGCATAGGTCAGGAGGGGGAGGAGACTGTTGACTGACGGTCATTAGCAGCAACGTGTGTGCTATTGTCTGGCCCACAGGCCTGGCCTGTCATCAATCCTCAGACAGACACACAGACAGACAGACAGACACTGGAGATGGGAGGAAGGAAGAGGAGAGGAGGATTTGTAGAATGGAAGGCAGTGTGGTAGCATAAATCAGGGGTCCTTGGGGCGTACCAGGGGGCAGGCTTGTCAATGCTCCTGGATTTGCCAGGAGTCTCCTGGATTTTGACCCCATCTCCTGGCATGCTTCGGGATTGGCATTTCTCCTGGATTTCTCCTGGATTTGGTATCAAACTCCCAAAATTCACCAGAACACAGGAAATTACATCTACTATGTTAATTTCTTTCTGTGGGAGGACCACCAGACCCCCCGCTTTAGGGGTGGGGGCAATGCATGCACGATCATACAGATAATCACTTATAAGTAATGACTTAAAGATGAGAAGTCATTATTAAAGATGTCTTACTTTGCTTCTGTCATCAAATCTGTACACCCACATTTGGCATTTTAAGGCTGAAATTGTACCCATGCTAGTAAAGCAAGCCTGATAAAAGTGCACGAAAAACATGCACAAAGTTCACCAGAACACAGGAAAATATATATCTGTTAAGAAGTTTTGGGGGAGGACCCCCAGACCCCAGTTGGGGAGTTCCACGCAACCCCAAACAATTAATCTCTTGGATTCTGACAGTCCAATGTTGGCAACCCTGCCAGGGGGTCCACTACAGATTTATTTTTTTCTTTCTTTCTTTTTGCTATAGGGCATTTAATGTTTGAGTGGTTAAAGAATGCCAGGGCAAAAATCGAGGAGGGAAAATGAAGGATAAAGACACTTCTCTCCTTCATAACCTATGATCATCATCTTTTCCAAAGTAGAGTCCCTGCTAAACCCTAGTGTGAAAGAGATTGTTGCTGAAAGAGCGTGCCGTGCAAGCTCCACTCAACTCACCTTTTAGCAGGATAGAGGCAGGATAGAGACCTCTCTCTTCTCTGCTTTGTCACTTTATTGTGGATTGATCCATCCGAATTGAAGCTGTAAATCTCTAGCCATGCAACTGATGTTTTTATTTTTATTTTTTATGAATCTGGCTCCAAGGGAAAATGTCCCACTTGGGTCTCTGGGGGGTTGAGAAGTTTAAAGGAACCCTAATATACAGACCTCTTGGCAGCTGTATACATCATTTTTATGGCCACACTCTGCACTTATTCCAGATGACACACACAAGTAAGTCTGTGCTGTAAATTTGTATCACCACCACCACCACCACCACCACCGCTATATATTGGCTCTGAACTCTCTCTGACTGGCAGAGTCTACTGTCTGACTGCATTGTTGACATGCCATGCCATGCCAGTCTGCTGCTGTCAAGGTTACAGTGGGCAGGGCCCGAGAGAGAGCTGCAAGATGGCAGGCTGACTTCTGGGAACAGAGCCTATTTTTGGGGGCTTCAGGGTCACTTTCTCAAGGGAACAAGCAAAGAAGCAAGGCCCCCGGCACCAGCTGACAGGAACTGGATACTGTATGTGCGTGCGTGTGTGGGTGCGTGCGTGTGTGCATGTTGTGACTGGACGAGAGGACTGGCAGAGACCCGGACCATTAGGAAAGTCTTGGTCTCTCCCGCAGAGACCAAGCATCCTCACAGAGAAACCTTGCTTAAGAGAACCTTACCGTGGCAGTGAGATACTGCCTGGACAGGCCATCTCTTAGCAGATTTTGCAGGACATTTAAGGTGCCTTTCCTCCACTAGAGAGCAGCACTGGGTGCAGCTATAGTTTCACTCAGAACAGCTAAAATATCAAGCAGAAAGTTGTGGTTTAACCATTGAAAACTTATACTTGAAAATAGAATGTGTTTGAATTTGGTATAGAACACAGTGGGAAAAGGGCAGTACAGAGTACAGAGCCAAAGGTCAAGTTTACAAAGTATCGAGTGTTTAAGTCGTTTAATGTCTGAAAAACACACATTTAACATGAATCCAATATGTAGTGTGGGCCCCTGATTCATCTCTCTCTCAGCTAAGAGGTCCTTGGCCTGAAAAACTTCCTATTGATCATACTATAGTGTCACACAAAAGCATCAAAAGTAGCAGATCCGCAAGCTCGAAACAAGTTTGTAGATCTGCTACTTTTGATAAAAGTATAACAGTTCTGGAGAGACACAACGTGGGCCTGCACTCCCTCCCACCCCCATCTAACATGTACGTTTACAATCCACAAACATCGGGGGAGGAAAAACATTTCTTGTCCAAAACCACAGTTTCTAGCCCCATCGCCATCACTCCCCTTCCTTTCCCCCCTGAAAACCCTGGCTTTTATTTACAGCATCGGCGCGTGATGGAGGAGCCATGCGCCCTCTTCCAATAACAGATTGTCATTTTGACGGCGAACGCCACAGGGAGAGAGAGCAACAGCCCGAGTCCATCCCGCTGAAACGCTGTGTTTACTCCCTGGGAAGGTCATAGGCCCTCACTAAAGCACAAGGACACACACTTCTGTACACATGCAAACACACACACACACACACACACCCCCCGCCGTGGACGCACATAGTCATACACACACTACACGCCTGTACGCTATATATACATATAGGCAATATATATATAGAGACTTGCATGGTACATTAGAGCGTGTACACGTGTGCAGAATCCACATCCACTCACAACATGCAAGAGCACTTCCTGTTGAATGAGTTATAACCCTTCTACAATAGCTCCCATTTATAGTTTTCCCCCCATCTCTGCTGTGCTGCAATGGTGACAGGGCTGACCCCATATTATGTGCCTTCAGTTTGTGGGTGGGTGAGAGGGGGTATGTGTGAGTCAACATGTCCTCTGGTTTCATTCATAGCAAATGGTCAGCAAACTAGACGGGACATAAAGGATGTTTAAAAAGTGAACCAGGCAGTTGTTTGTAACCATTTGGCTGTGAGATGTCTTGCTCAGCACAACGTTCCAGTGCGTGCGTCGACCACCTGCTCGTGCTGCTGACTTGTCCTTCTAATCAGTGGTGGAAGAAGTACTCACAGTTTTTACTTGAGTAAAAGTAGGCTATCAACACTGCAATGTAGAAATACTCTGTTACAAGTAAAAAGTCCAGAATTCAACACTTACAGATATAGGCATTACAGGGATACACTAAACATCATTAGTGACAGAAAGACAACTCTCTAATCCAGGGGTCTTTAACGTCAGACTTCAGACCCTTCAGCTGAGCGAGAAACAAAGCAGGGACCCTTGCCACTACATAAATTAGCTTTTTTGTATGTTTGTTGTGTACATTTTTGTTTGTCTGTTTGTTTACACATTAGGCTAAGAAGCAATATGTATAGCCTATGTAACTTTCCTATTCCCCAGCTTTGAACATCCTGTGCTGAAGTGCTGAAGTTTTTACCACTGAGCCAAAAGGGCCTGCCATCTTGCTCGGGATAAATTGAATCTTGACCATCAGGTAAAAGATTGTGTCTAGGTGAGGCATGATCTTTGATATGATCTAAATGTCTACAACAATACAGATTGGACAAATTCACATTTTATAATACATACAGCACATATAGTGCCGCTTGAATGTTTTTAGACATAAAAAACATTTGGAGGCCACCCTAACGATGAGTACTCCCTATAAGGGTCCCGAACCCCCTGATGAAGACCCATGCTTTAATCTATATTGATCACAAACAGACCAGAATAAGATTGCCCTTCACGATAATCATAAAGAATAGGATGGCAGACACAAAGCAACGTCCACAAACAAATTTTATGTTGAAATGACACAAACATTCCAATCAACAGACACAACAGGCCGTGTTCACGGGTGAGAAGCCTCCTCGCTGTCAAGTGAACAGAAGTGGCTGTGGCGATGAGACCTGTGGTTGTCTGCACGGATACAGGTCAGGTGGGCACTAGGGACATCTGGGCATCTCGATGTAGAATTGGCTATATCGTCCAAAATGTTAAAAGATATAATAATAAATATATATATATATTTGAAAAATGATCTAAAGTAATGTACTGTAACGTATACATGATGTGAACATGCACGGTACATCATTATCTGACTTTGTTTTATCCTTCAACTTCTTGTTTATGCCCCAAAATGACGGATAGCCTATACATGGTAATGTAAATATGTAGCAATTGTAGAAATATTAGACCTTAATTGTCGAATGATTAAGCATCATGCTTAAACATTCGAAGTATACCGGTACATGATCATCATGTATACATGATCACCATGTATACTTCCTTTTACTTAAGACCATTTTTCAAATGGACCATTATAGATCTTTAACCGGAAACAAGTCCCCTAGGATTTTTTGTGTTATCCTTTTAGCTTTAATGTCTTACTGTACCATGTGCTGTTTCTGTTTCAATCAATCAATCATAGCTAAACTCAGTCTAAACTAGCCTAATACGAACAGTAACTAGCTTTTATAGACTAACCATATCACTAACTAGCCGACTTTACAAGCTTAGATGTGCAATTAACTCAGCCAGATCACAGAGGAAAACTGCAACCACCCACCTTCATGCAGGCAAAACAGGAGAGGGAGTAGACTCCTGTTTTATCATAACATAGGCCTACACATGTTCATCCTTCAGCCAAGGTCTTTCAACACAGCTGCATACAGACAGTATTAATTGGTCTCTGCATCCCTCAACAGACATCAGATTTTATTAGCTGTTATATGAATTGTTTAGGGGAGGGGTTATGTTTTTAAATTTTTGTGTAACCCTTGTCCACTTTATAAAATGTGAACGTAAAAGATACTGCTTGGTCTTGGCCTTCACTAGAGGAGAACCGTTCATTTTGTCTGTCTTGCTCGCACGCGCACACACACACACACACACACACACACACACACACACACACACACACACACACACACACACACACACACGCATGTGCACACACACGCACGCACACACAGCACCTGCTATGTGAGTTTGTTAGGTCCCAAGGGACGTTTGTGGTTTTCTACATCCTGTGAGTTAGCAGCTGAGCTCCCAGGTGCATGAAGGCCGAGAGAGACTCCTTTACCATCCTCCCTGTCCAGATCTCTGTCCTTCTCTATCCACAACTTTCCAACATCCCATCGTGCATTGCGCAGAAGGCGAGTGGCATTTCCGGCGTCGCAGCCGAGTGTGATCTACAAGCTCACAACGGTTGCCTCTGCGACGCGACGTGAGCTTGTATGTCTGCTGTTAACCGGAAGAGTCCCGCAGATAATGCTACAGTAAAGTCTTGCGGAAACAGGTGGATACAGCAGTGTTTTATACATACTCATCCTCCAGACCGCTGTCCTTCTCTATACAGCAGTGTTTTATAGGGCATAGCAGTGGTGGCCATTTGCTGGTTCCATCGATCCAAACCCCATTCATTTTTTCAGAGATTTCCACAAATATTTGTATCAATTAATTTAAGCCTAGAATCAATCAAGCCATCCAGGATCCTGGTGAATCATTACCATAAAACATTTGATTCTGTAAAAAAAAGAAAAGAAAAAAAAGATATGATATGATAATATATTTGATAAATAACTTTTTCAACATGGAAATCTTTATGACAATTAATGTTGCGATTATCTCTAATAATTGCGATTTATAGGCAATTATGTAATAATTGTGAAAGGCCCACCAGTCTTTTGGCCTACCAGACTACCAGCTACCACACTGGTAGGAAGTCTCGCATGGCCAGACTGTTGCCTCCCACAATATTCAAATGCTTCCAGTCATACAGTCTGGACCAGACTACGGTATATAGCATTCTGGGATTGTTGTCTGGACAGTTGTCTGGCTCTGAGAGACTACTGGTGGATATGCAAACAAGAAGCCAGCCTGAACAGTGCAGCTTCCGTCACAAACCAACAGTCTTTCTATTGATAGACACATATTGGACAGGAAGGCCATGCTGTTATTAGACTCCATTGTTTCTTCATCACTGAGATCATGTGAGATGTTTACTAAATGTCACCTTAAGTCTTAAGTCTTCTCCATATTACCTGGCACTGTTTTACCAGTCCTCAGTGAAGAATATGATATGATACATCTCAGTCAGTCCATGTGTACAGTACAACACACATGACACAATATAACACAATACTGTATGCACCACACCATTCTACAGTATACCATACCACACCGCACCATTCAATACTGTAACCTTCTTTGGCTGACTGTCTTTATAAAATGATCACATTCAAAGTACAAAAGATTCAATGCACAAATGCACTTAGACTATTGTGCAAAAAAAGTTGCTGCATACCTTTTTTATACTTTTTCTATACAGCTGATGCACTGAGCCGTTATGCTGATTGTACCCTTGTCTTATTCTGTACTGTCTTGTATGTTTGTTTTTGCTTCCGTGTGGCTTGTGAACATGAATTCCAATGCATTTTAAGGATAATTTTAATGTAAATGGGGAAATAAACTTGAAACTACGGTAAACTTGAAACTATATCACTCAGAGAAAAACAACAGTATTTACAGTATGATTCACCATAGGCTACGCTACATACATTTTGTATTCTCATGCTAATCAGCAACATCATCGTCTAGGACGGGCCACAGTTTAACATTCCATTGAGGGAAAGCTGTTGTAATTGTTGCGTACAAACAAATTGTCATATAATTACACAACTTGCTTCAACATACTGTAACAAGATGCTATGCACTCCAGAGTTTAGAATGGAATGCACAATGTTGATAATGATTCTATGGAATGACTCTAAAGGAACTTGGTGCTCAATGACATACTACAACCACAAGAACGGTTATGCCCCTCCTCTCCGCACTTAACTCTTTCTATACAGGAAGGGAAGATGGCCACTGCCTGACATTGTTGACATGGCTGGGATGTAGCAAGAGAAAATATTGTAACGTTTCCACCTCTGATTTGTCAACTTGTGGCATACAACACACACACACACAAACACACACACGTGCATGCGCACACCCATACGTACACACGCACGCATGCACCCACGCACACACACACACACACACACACACACACACACACACACACACACACACACACACACACACACACATACACACACACACACACACACACACACACACACACACACACACACACACACACACAAAGCAGGGCAGGTCTCTACGTGGGCATGCTCAGATATGCCTATGTTTGTGTGTGTGTGTGTGTGTGTGTGTGTGTGTGCGTGTGCGTGTGTGTGCGTGTGTGTGTGTGTGTGTGAGTGAGTGAGTGAGTGTGTGTGTGTGTGTGTGTGTGTGTGTGTGTGTGTGTGTGTGTGTGTGTGTGTGAGTGCGTGAGTGTGCGTGTGTACGTGTGTGCGTGAGTGCGTGCACGTGTGCGTGTGTGTGTTGAAAGAGACACTTTGCAGTCCTATCCAACCACCCACTCCTGTGTGTATGTGTTTGTGTGTATGTGTATGTTTTGCCAGACTAAAGTGCAAGGGCTCCAGAGCTGCCACCGCAAAATAAGCCCCTCCCACGCATGGCAAACATGTCAGTCAAACGTTGAGCGCCATCATCTATTGGTCCCCCCCCCCCCTTCCCCACCATAGACACCTTATTATACTATCATAGAGACCTGTAGAAACACATCAGTCCATCCTAATCCCCCACGACATACCGTAGCAACCAGGTCACACACAATGCTTAATGAGAAAACGTGCACAACAAACAGTGCACAAAGCAGCACAACACACACACACACACACACACACACACACACACACACACACACACACACACACACACACACACACACACACACACACACACACACACAGATGCATGTACCGGTATGTGTGTGTGTGTATATGTACAGTATTATGATGTTTGCACTAGGGCATTAACGACTTGTGATTTCTGCAAGTCGACTCAACTCAGTAAAAAGTTGAGTTGAGGTCGACTTTATCGGTTGATGACATCATCACATTGACAGGGGGTGAAGTAAGCAATTTACCCCGAGTGAGAGGACATTATGCTCTGATAATGTCCTGTGTGAGGGGGTGATCGGACGAGGCGAAGCCGAGTCCGATAACACCCTCACACAGGACATTATCAGAGCATAATGTCCGACCCCGAGTGGTAAATAGCTTTTCTACCACTTTTTTCCGTATACATGAAAGAAAACACATAGTTGTAACTTGCAAGGATATTAAGTTACAATCATTATTGCCTATAAAACTTCCGCGACGACAGCAAATAGTTCCACAAACAACATCTTCTACTCACCACCAGATGACGCCAACTCCATGCAGAGAAAGATGTCTAGCATACAGCTAAGCTAACGTCAGTTAGAAGGACCGTTCCGGCCGTAAATAGAGGCTGTTCGCTTCCAGAAAGGCATAGGTTCAGAGAAAAGGGGCTTTAAAGTTGGCGGATTGCATTGGATCCAAATAAATCGGCGACGTCGTACGCACGTTAGTAAACATAGGACCGCTACGACCGTCATATGTTGGTTGGGGGAAAGGTGTTCCGACTACCTCCTGAAGTCCCCGGATGTACACTGAGGCGCATTGATCTCGTCCTCACACAACTGCGGCGGTTGTTCTGCCATAACCTCCGGAATTTAGCCAATCAGAATCCAGTATTTGAACATGTGACTAGAAAAAGTGGTAGAATGGGGAACAAACCCTGAAAATAACTTAACTCTGGACTTCATAGCCTAAAGTGACCCTTTCTCCCTTAATAAGGCTTTTGTTTTAATGTTAATATTAGATTCCACTGCAACCACCATCATTGAATAATAAGGAGAGAATCATTCTGCCCTTGACAATAAGCAATACTACTGTTTGAATGCTGTACACATGCACACATGAAGCAAAAATAATTATAGAAAAAATACAAAGCACTTTTTTGTTTAAATTCTATTTTCTATTTTCGCTGGTGGGAGTTGACTTGTGTAATGAAGTCGACTGAGTCGACTTGTTGACTTTCTGGTTAATGCCCTAGTTTGCACATCTTCCCTGTCAGGCAAGAATCTTGTATCTAACATTATTTTATTATATATACTGTATATTAAATCTCTCTCTCTATATATATATGTACATATATATTTTTTTCTTTTAATAAATTAATGTACTATGTGACAGTGTCACATACGCACAGTGAGCTTGTAGAACTGCACTTTCTATTGTGGAAACATTTTGAGGTTGAAAGTGGTTAAGTCTGTCTATGGGTTTTATAAATATTTAACCAATGAAAGGTATTAAAGGTAGGGCAAGTGGTTTTCTTTGGTTAAACTAATTGTTGAATAGATATTCTGATAGTATACGCATTGTTATAGACTGTTCAGTAACAGGAGTCTCCATGTCTCTCCAGCACTTTGCTTTTTCAGGTCGGGATACCAATTTGATCAGGATGGAGAACTCAGCCAGGATACCGATTAAACAAGTGAAATTGGAAATGATGACACAAAGAAATGAGCAGACAAAATTGGAACTGGAACGCTATTAAAACGAAGCTGATGAATGGTACTCTCTCCTGATTGGCTGAAGGTTCCTCACCTATACCTGAAAATGTATTTTCTGTTTATTAAAGCGCTGAAGAGACAGGGGGACCCCTGTGACTGAACAAAAAAAATGGTTTTATTTTGTTTTAACCAAAACAATATCACTTACCCTATACTTTAACCAAACCGTGTTTTGAACATAACAAGTTCCAGTTGGGCACTAAGGCTGGGCAATTATATCGAATTTACCTTCATCAAGGTATCAACAGGCAAGGTATACATACCGACAGAGACGTCTTGAAATTATGTATTAATGTATGTGTCAAATTAATTAACAGACACATGTAGCACATGCAAAACAGCAGTCCATCTGTAAACATGTGTGGTTATTTCAATAAAACTATTGTTGGAAAATGGAAATAAGGCATTTAATTTCTTCATGTGTACTGTGCAGTGTGCATGCATGGATGTGCTATTCATTGTCTGGGTTATAGGCAGGCAGTGGATCTAAAGCAGAAAAACATTCAAAACTATAAAATGCAATTATTTTTACTAATATTCGTGAGTGATATCGATATCGAGGTATTCAACAACATTATCGAATATCGAAAGGTTTTCCTAATATCGCCCAGCCTTATTGGGCACACATCTACACACATCTACTCTTTCTTAAAGTACTGTTCAAACACAGGCGTGATCCTTTGTGTTACAGTTCAGTGGGAAGGACGCAGGACTTCCTATTAGCCGCTTCCTGCACGATGATCCCTCATTTGTCTGTTATGAAAATATTTCGTAAGGAGGAAATGTTTTGTAGGATTTATTAAGCCTGCAAATCATGGCAACCGTTCCTGCACCGAGTGTATATAAAACACATCCAAATGGGTTATGTCTCACACGCCCATGTGTGAGTCAGGTCTACTTCAAAATGTCACGTCTACTTCAAAATGTCTAACCGATAATGCTGATCCAAATTAAAATAAAATGCTTTCCATGAATGGCTGATGAAACCCCTGGTTTATGAGATTACCTGTTATTTGTGCACCTGCCTGTGTAAAAAAAACAAAAAGTCTCACACGTGTGCACGCACACACACAAACACATGCGTGCGCGCACACACACACACACACACACACACACACACACACACACACACACACACACACACACACACACACACACACACACACACACACACGGATTGGCATATGGAGCCCTGCCAGTATCATTACATGTTGCTGGGACTAATTACTTTGCAATAACATGGTCATTAGATGATACGCCAGACTGAGTTACAGGGTCATTAGATGATACGCCAGACTGAGTTACATGCACCTGAGTGAGGAGGAGATGCTGAGTGAGAGGAGGCTGAGATCAAGTGAGACAGGTCCATCCACTCTGTTGACACAAGAGGACATTTCATTTCACTTTGACTGAGGAGCAAAAATAAGAAGTGAACAGAATTACTTAGCGAGGAGTGAAAGAGGGTGTTGCCTAAACCAGTGGTTGCCCAAACAGGGGGCCGGGGAGCTCGGGAGCTCACAAACATTTTTGTTTGTGAGCTCTGTTCAACATTTGTGGAACAGAGTCAAACAAAATGTTAGGTCTCAACTCCTACAATTCCAAGTGCTTGCCAGCGTGGGGTGTCCCATGCACGTTCAAATACGATTATTTTTGGGGGGTCGTGGCCTGAAAGGTTTGGGAACCCAAAGTCACAGGTGAAGGATTTCATTCCGCAAAGCACATTTATTTAAGGAGTCTTCTTCCACTCTGTGTTTGGATACTTTGAGACAGACATACAGGGACTGGGAAATACAGATATACTACTGTATGTATGCGGGCAGCTACAGTACCGGTACATGTGGTTCTAGATGCTCTGGATATCCATTTTGAAACATTCCATCCTCTAAAAATATGATGACCCAGACCCACCCTAGATCATTCAAGTGAAGCTCATAACTTGTATATTCCAAATCTGTTGGTGTTTTCGAATTAAACAATATAAAAAAATGTCAAAAATAGGCTCTGAACTGGAATTTGCAGTGTTACATGTTAAGCCAATTAATGTGAGTCATTATGACTAATTAGTGATAGCTAATAATACCTATTATCCATGTTATGGTGCGAGGGCTGTTAACTGGGGGGTCTCTTCATTCCTGAAGATTAGCGACATGTTTTATAAACATGTAGCCTACAATTAAATGTTACTAAACACATGTGGGGGCTCAACTTGAATTGAACTGATGAAAATAGGATTCTTGGATCTCAGGCTACTAGTTGAAAACTAAAGGCTAAACATTAACTAACTTGTGAGTATTAGTATTTACAGTATTTACAATAATTTGTATTTACAGTTAGATTTTACATTATACTAGAATGTACAGTATATGGGAAAACTATTTTGTCTCTCTATTATTCTTTGTTGATTAATTTGAACAAAACAGTGGTGTAAGTAAATTTACTTAAGTACAGTACTTAATTACAATTTTGAGGTAGGCTTCTTTCTCCAATTTCCAATACTTTTACTTCTACTCCACTAGATCTCGGATCCAAATATTATACACCACTATTTGGAAACTTTAGTTACAAGTTACTTTGCAGATATTTATATATTATAATATTATAAAACATACATAAACCACTTTGGCCCTGTTTTATATAGGCTATTTGAAAATAGCTGATCTACAAGCTTGTGCTGTTTTCAAACATTTTGTACCTTTACTTTTGACACTTTAGCCTAGATTTTGATGCCAACACTTTCATACTTTTACTCAAGTATATTTTGAATTCCGGACATTTACTTGTAGGTCTACATTTGCCGTATTGATACTATATCATTGTAAGTATTGATTTACTAAGTACAACATTTGAGTAGGCCTCTACTTTTTCCACCACTGGAACAAATAAGGCCTACCACCACCACGTCGACGCCCCTCTCTGAGACCGAAAGTGAAAGCTAATCGCGCTAACCTTCCCTGGGAAGCAGCGATAAACAATCGCTCGCTGTCAACCCGGGGGCGTCGGGATGACAAACGCGGAGCACGGAGCCCTTGACCCGGGCCTTGTCCAGAGCTTCCCCGGCGGTGAGGCTCTGTCCGGTCCCACCCTCTCATTCCCCCCGAATTACCCGTGGTGGTCGATGTGATCTATTGGCCGTGTCCGTCCGGCCCGGGGTGGCCGCCCGGCCGGCCGCGGCCCGCCTCCGCGCGCGGGTCTCCGGAGGAGGCCTGTGTTTTGTTAGGTCCAGGAAACAAGGAAACAGACCCTTCCTCCAGTTAAACACGGGGGGACTCGCCCACAGGCTGCAAGCAGGCAGGCTGGCAGCATCACGCATCACGCCACGGTCTCTGAGAGACTGCGACCTCTGTGCGTCACACGCATTGGTCACTTTTACGCGCCCCGTGCGCAAAAAGGCACAAGGTGTCAGTGCAGCGGCCTAATTAGTTTGTTATCTTAATTAACGTTCCACTTAAAGAAATTCAATGGATTCCAATGCATGAAGACAATTTAGAAAATGTTTTCGTTCAGAATATATGTCCCCCCCCCCCATTAAATATTTTACATTAGATCCATTCTTTCTCTAATTGTAAAAAAAAAAAAATAATAATAATCTAATGCTTTAGTTTAGGATAAATGTGTATATTGGCACTATAAAACTATAGACAAAAAAAAACGGAAATAATGTAATGATTATATTAATAAAAAAGCATTGGCTTAAGCCATCATATCCTATCTTCTCTAAGTGCATATAGTCTCTCTCTCATTTGCCCTGCATGGACTGCGTAAAGGCAACTAAACTGAGATAGGAAAGCTGGCCTCCTGCGTGAATCCATCACTAGATGACAGAGGTCGTGTGAGTGGGCACTCTCTCAACATCTTCTGGACAAATGAGCTACTGGTGCTGCGGTAGAAATGGCGAGCTTCGGCTATTCGGTGTGCTCCTCCTTGATGAATGCTGCAAAGAAAGATAAGCTGGAGCATTACACATACATGTCTACTGTAACAGTACGGTGGATCTCCTCACGTCGTCTCTTAATGGACTTGGTTTTAATGGACAAGGTTGTAAAGACGAAAAAGTGGACGTTGTTATCAGTTATCAGTGTCTGTGGATTTCTATCGCTGTCCTCCCTTCCTCTAGCACAGTGGTTCTCAAAAGTGGGGTCCGGGGACCCCCTTAAGGGGCTCCAGGGGGTCCCAGCGAAATTAGTTAATAATAGCATCACAAACAATCAATTTAACCACTTTAACCCTATAGTCTACTCTTTGTCGATAAGAGCTAGATCTGCTAGCCTATTAAAAATAAAGAATACAAATTAAAACTATATATATATATATATATATATATATATATATATATATATATATATATATATATATATATATATATATATTATAATAATTTTGAGAATGCAAATCTTGTATGGGGTCTGACACAAAATAATTTACGCAGTCAAATACATATTCATTTGGGGGTCCTTGACATGAAGAACCAAACAACAACCATTGCATTCAGAGCTGAGGGCTGACACTTGACAGACCACTTGGGATCTTCACAAGAGACGCTCCAGACTCCAGTCAGAGCAGTGGTTCTCAAAGTATATAATAGCAGTGTCATTTTAACCACATTATTCATGTGTAGGCCTACATTGGCTCTTATAGGCCTATACGTCTGCTATTTTTGAAATGACTGCATGCATCACTGCATGCATGCATGCAGTGATGTCTGAGATCCTCTGCAGGTTGTAAAGCAGCCCATGCAGCCTTGACCACCGCTGAAGAGCAGGCAGGACAGGCAGCCTGCACTGCATGGCCCTGGAGGCTGGAGCTGTGGAGCTGTGGAGCTGGACGAACTGTTTACGAGATAAAGAGCAGATAAAGACTCTGTGCTGCTTAATGGTGCAGGAGGGGAACCCGGCTGTCTCCGCCGTGATGGAGAGCTCTGTCTTCCCCTTCAGGCACTAATGCCCACCCGTTTATATACAGACACAGACAGCAAGCCTCTCTGACTACTCGCTGACGCACACATGCACGCGCGTACGCACACATAGATATAGACACGAATGAGAAATTTCATTTTACAGATAGGGCGGCCCAACAAACGGGGGCAAGAAATCATCATCATATGCCCCAGACAGAGTGCGTTATCTGTGGAGATTATTCATCAAACGTTTTTCCACTCGTCGAAAAATCCCTGTGGAAAGAATTAAGCCACTGATTGAATGATAAGAATATTAAATATACGGACTGTAACGGACATCGTTTTTTTAGAGCGAAATTATTTAATAGCCAACATTTGTAATAGCAGGCTACATTTGATTGAATCAACAGGTAGGTAGGCCTATTGTTGTTGATCTTTATCGTTTCATTAAGACGTCAAGGTGGGAAATTCCTACTTAATTTAGAAACAAAACACCCATTAATCAGTTATAAGTTATAACTGATTAATGGATGTTTTGTTTATATAACTTATAACGACTTGTTTCCGCTACAATAATAACAATAGTGCAGGTCTATATAGGACTGTGGCAGGCAGGCCTCCCAGTGTTGCCATTAAATTGATTTCTCCTTTATTTAATCTGGAATTCGACTCTTATTAGGACAACAGGAAAATGAAGAGAAAACACAACATTTATCAAGCGGGAGTTTTTGGCTCACTCGTCTCTCTATCTACTCGCGTATACAAATAGCCCCGGCTAGCTTAATAGTTTTGGGGTGGATATAATTTACTTTATTTTGCATCGTTAAAAAAAGAGGGGGGGGAAAAAAGTTTCTCTCTCGTTTCATTTCCCACATAAATCAGGAATTCCTCTGCCGGTAAAAGACGGTCGTTAGTCACCGGGCCTTGGCGTGCGCGGTGACAGAATACGAGAAACAGAAGTCCCATTAGGTAAACCATTCAACGCCACAATTTATACAACAGCCCGAGCGGGCGGATAAACAGAGACAGTTGCGTCATGCGACGTATTTGGGGGGAGGGGGGGGGGCTGTGTGTGTGTGTGTGTGTGTGTGTGTGTGTGTGTGTGTGTGTGTGTGTGTGTGTGTGTGTGTGTGTGTGTGTGTGTGTGTGTGTGTGTGTGTGTGTGTGTGTGTGTGTGTGTGTGTGTGTGTGTGTGTGTGTGTGCGTGTGTGAGAAATATAGAGCCATGATGTCCCAGAACCCATGCAGTCTCTCAGAAAAAGCTCTGACAAAGACCCATAACTAATAGGTCTCAATACAAACATCAGCCACATTAGCCTGAAAGATATATAAATATAATAAATGTAATAAATGTAATATATATATATATATATATATATATATATATATATATATATATATATATATATATATATAGCTGCACCGGAACATGATGTATAGGCTATTATTTGCAAGTTGCAACATATGTTATTTGTGTAGTTCATGTAGTTCCACTTCCACATATTATAATGAACTGCATTCGCGATATGCATCATGGTATGTTATTGTACAATAGATGTAATTTATAGATTATTCTGTAAAAAGTTGCGTGGTGTGTGTGTGTGTGTGTGTGTGTGTGTGTGTGTGTGTGTGTGTGTGTGTGTGTGTGTGTGTGTGTGTGTGTGTGTGTGTGTGTGTGTGTGTGTGTGTGTGTGTGTGTTGTGTGCGGGCCGGGGAGATGGGCTTTAGCCTAATACGGGTCAGTGAAAGCGACTTCCCACTCTACTTAATGGACCAGTGTGTAGACGACCCTTAATGCGCAATACGACGGCGTCGCTTCCCAAACAACATAGCGCACGCTTAACACGCGCTGCGTGCACGAAGAGACGAAGTAAGATGCTATTAAACTAAACCCACTCTTCTTACTGCCAACTGAATTGATTTACACTTGACAGTGCTCTCTGTCTGTCGATTACTTCTACACACTTCTATTTTATTTGGTGTTCAAATTAATCTGAATGCCATGTTAACTGCTCTCACATATAGGCCGCCGCCTAATGGTCCACTAGCATATTTGTTTTATCAATAACCAATTAGTCTTAATTGAATAGGCTTGTATATATGCCTTTTGGGATTTCACATTTAACATTAGCCTAAATATTTTATTTTTAACATTGAGATGTGCAAAAACACAAAAATATTAAAAAATGCTAAGATTATACTCCAGATTCTTACTGCAGTATCAGGCCATATCGGGCCTGCACAAAATCTAACTAAATATATAGAAACGGATACAATTTTACACTCCGGATTGTGCATGCATTTGTGTCTTTCTTTTGGACTGTGATACAGGGTTTACATTTTGACCTTGATACAAACGTTTAAAAAAGCGCTATAATATGGCTATACATAATTATGACAAAGATTTATGGAAGGGGGGGACAATAAGTCTGCATGATTCAATTATTATATTCAGATAATTGGGGGAAAAAAATCCACATTTAGCCATATCATTTTCATGAACATGGCTTTAACAGAAAATAATATAGAACATTTTTTCAAAGATTTGCCTAGTCTAAATATGTCTCATATCTAGTACAATTGTATTGCTAATAGGCCTACAACAGTCTAAACTTTAAAGTCAAAGGTTTGTTTATCATAGGTCTACAGTATGGCCTATGGCCACTCATTTCAACACTGTTCATGGAGACATCTTACCTTATGAAAAACATCCTATAATTATCCAGTGCGTCCAACACAAACAAACGAGATGAATCGCTTTACGCTGTCATCAAAAACCCTAAGTGCAAAGGTCACGTGCAGGGGTCAGGGCGGCGCGGGCCTTCCTTTCACACTGACTCTAAATGGATGTTGTGCGTTCAGCGACGCGCGCCGCGGACCCGGAAGACGTTTAGGAACGGCTCGTCTCGCTCTCTTCCACTCTTCTTTTGCACTCTTTTCTCTTCTCTCTTTCAGCCAGAGGTTCAAAAAACGACAACTAAAGCATCAGACCCTGGCTGGCGCCTACACTTGGACACAAATGACAGGAGACAAGAGGTGTAGCATTTCCCATTGTTGTACACCCCCGGACCCCCCCCCCTTCTTAAACACACGCACGCACGCGCGCGCACAACACACACACACACACACACACACACACACACACACACACACACACGCACACACGCACGCACGCACGCACACGCACGCGCACGCACGCACACACACACACACACACACACACACACACACACACAACACACTTGACACTCTCTTCAAGATCCAACGAGCAAATTCCATTCACAAACCGTCTTCCATAATTGTGGCACAGCTAGTCTCACCATGCTTTCTGCGAACTTTGATGACGATGTCCATCAGTTTGGTTTTATAATTTTGCACGTACAGGTATATATTGTATATGAAGGCTATGTGTATTTCACAACCCACAACAAAAAACTAATACCCAGAAATATCTATTTATTCATCCATCCATCCATCCATCCATATAGACCTATCCGGTATAGGTTTAGCCATTATTATTTTTATTTTATGCTTGTTAATGTTCATGATGGCTTAAACTTCCTCCAAGGTCAAATCTGCGAAGTTATACACCACACTCAGGATAATTGATTGATTGATTGATTGATTGATTGATTGATTGATTGATTGATTGAATAGCCTCCTTTATCAGTCAGAAATGTAAAGAGCGCGAGGTACAGTCAGACATTAAAATGATAACACAAACAAAGTCCTGGGGACTTGTTTCCATTGTGGTCCTAAAAGACATGATGATCTTGGTCTTATCTTCATTTATCAATTAGCCTATATCCTGTCGTTAATTAACACAGCAGTCGTGTGTCCATTTTTACTTGAGCATTAGCTTATAGGCCTATAGCCGTTTTAGTTTGATAAGACATAAGAATGTAATATATAGGTTATACTTAGACGATTGTTTGATCATCATCTCAAAATGAGTAATTAATTAACACGTTGAGGATATCAACACAGCTGTAGCCTAAATGCTTGCTCAAATACTATATTTAGGCTAATATTTCAGTCACATTGTAGTCAATCAAAGGCCTATTTATGCTTTTGCTTTATAATGTATTTCAATCAATCACCAGCGTCACGATGGTCCTGTCGGCCATTGAGTAATTTCACATATAGGCCTACTCTTCGTCATGTGTTGCATTAATGCGTTCTGTAATCCGTTATTCTTTAGATCACAGCGTAGCCAATAGGACGAAGTATAGGCCAGTAATTTTACCTTAGTCTAATTATTTATGACTTGATGTTTTCTCGCCATACAGCATGCTCGTTTTGACCTCACATTTGACACACACAAAAAACCCAACATTGCTTAAGTTGGCGTCGTTGGATTTAATGCTTATTTAATGGACGCAACAGAGCAGCGCCCCGAGTCCCGTTTGCCAGTCTAAACACTGTGTGGGACGGTTGGCCTTGTTTGGCACTTGTTTGGCACATTTTTTACGAGGGTCTCTCGAATCAGGAGGACGTGGTCGTGGCGATGATAAAGCACGAATTAGACGGAGCGCCGTCCTGTCTACCCCGACCCATCAGGCAACACAATCAAACATATATCTTTCTATTTCCGACCGGCTCCCTCGGTTTGTCACTGCCAAAGATAGGCCTGATGTTGTGTGGAGCGCAGCGCATAGCCTACTGGATCAGGCTCTCTGTCACTTAAAGTTGTGATGTTCTTTATTATGGGCCATTTGTGGTGCCTATAGTCAAAACAATGTTCAGTATCGTTTTAAACAGCAATAAACCACTCACTGTGTAGCTCGCCGCATATTTGCATCACTCACTCTCACTCTCCCTCTCCCTCTCCCTCTCTCTCTCTCTCTCTCTCTCTCTCTCTCTTCCACTGATTGTGAGCTTGTAGATCTGCTATTTTCAAATTGCCTGCATACTGTGCATAGTTCTAGGTCTGGAGTGGTTTTGTATAATAATCAAAATCTACAAAGTAGCCTACTCGTTTTCAAATAGTTGTAATTGCGTTTGAGATATTGTGGAAAGGTTATTGAAAAGTAGGACTACTCCAGTAAAAATACCTCAAAATTGTACTCAGACTATTGAGTAGCCTACTTGCTTTACACCCTCTCTCTCTCTCTCTCTCTCTCTCTCTCTCTCTCTCTCTCTCTCTCTCTCTCTCTCTCTCTCTCTCTCTCTCTCTCTCTCTCTCTCTCTCTCTCTGTCTCTCTGCACACACACACACACACACACACGCGCGCTCCTGTTATAGCCTATACTTTGGACCGTTCTCTGTCCATGTTGCCATGCAGGGCAGGCTCCAGATATCTGCCTTGTGTCTGGTGAGGAAAAAGCAGCACACGGGCCATCACTGGGGGACTGGGGAGTGAAGTGTGAGTGAGCTGGACAGAGGCAGGGAACAGACAGAGCAGGCAGAGGTGACAGAGGCCCAGGCCAGGGGACAGGGGTCCCTCTGAAACGGAAAGGGGCGCTGATAGGGAGCAGATTGGCCCGGCTAAAAACGTCAGTCAGTTTTCCTGGAGGAATTTTAATTGCCCCGGGGGACCTGCTTATCGGTCCTTGGTGGTTATTAATACAGCACGCTCCTGATAAAGACAGGGAGAGGGAGAGAGGGGGGGGGGGGGGGGGGTGGTTGCTGCACTGGCTGCTGCATGCTAGAGTCGGTGGTTCTCAAACTATTTTCATGTCAAGGAGCCCCAAAATTAATCTCTGAAAATATTTGTGTTAAAAACAATAAATGATTTTCTTTTCTTTTTAAGATTTGTTTTTGGGGCTTTTTTAGCCTTTGATAGGACATACAAACATGACAGGAGAGAAATGGGGAGTGACACGCAGCAAAGGTCGTCGAGATCGGCACTCGAACCTGCGACACGTACGCTCTGAGGCATCAGAGACTATATGCACCTGGGCCGATAGACCAGCGGACGCCCTAAAATGTTTCACACTTCAAGATTCTCTTGATGCACTGTGAGCTTATAGCTCAGCTTCAAATAGACAATCTAGTGGTTAAAATGATTTGAAGCACTAAGTAATGTTGTAGGGGAGCCCTCGGAACCCCCTCAATGACCACATGGACCCCCCCTGTGGTCATACTCCTCGGGCCCACATGTATCGTGCAATAGCTTTTTGTATGTGCATTACGCACTGTGCGTTATTATGCTCCATTACGCACAGTGCGTAAAAATGGAGCAGCATGTCTCCAAAATATTTTGACCTTTAAACTTTGGGACATTCGAAATGATAGAATCACCTTCATGTGCGCGGCTGCAGACCTGACACTTGACCTTGACGTGGCACGCGGTCACGCAGTGGAGCGTTAATTTGTGTAGCCTATATACTTGAGATTGGACTGGATACTACCAAAGCACAATTTAGCAATAAAAACAAACAACGCCCCAGCTATCATATTAGGCTAATGAATAAGACATGCACAATACAGTCTTATGGCGAAGCATCACAAAGTCTGCCAATATTTTCTGCAGTAATTGGAAACAAAACAAACGTTCCTTCGTGTCCTGCAGCTTTATATGGATCACTGACTGTTTTGAAATCTGTGAAGTCAATAAATAAGGTTTCTTCATATGACGTTTAATCTATCTCTCTCTCTCTCTCTCTCTCTCTCTCTCTCTCTCTCTCTATCCTCTACCCCCCTCTCTCTCTCTGCCCTCTCTCTCCCCTGTACTCAGCCCACTACACTGATTGGTTCGTGCCATTCCGTGCACTTTCCTTTTCATACACCCCGCCCCACTGACATGACATCACAGGACGCACACGGAGGGCCTGTTTCGTCCCGTCCCAAACTCCTCTTTACAAAAACAGCATAGCTGTCAAAGAGGAGACTGGCCGCCCTGCATGGACGCGCGCTCCGGACTATCAAAACCAACTCCCCCTGACCATTAATTAATAAGGAGATATGTTTTGGTGCGTCTTTATAGGGCAATGAGGGATTCCGTCGGCGTGATACGACGACTCCCAAACACGCACGGGGCTGCTAAAAGCAAGTCTATTTCAGAAGTATTCGTTCTAAACTGCGGGGTGGGTGCATGTTCCTCGGCGGGTTTCACTTCCTTGACGCTGGCGCGGAGCAGGACCTGGAAAGCATGATGCTGCCGAGCGCTCTCACCTCCACGCCGTTCTCTGTCAAAGATATCCTCAAGCTGGAACAGCAGCAGCGGCAGCAGCGACAGCAATCTCAGCACCACCAGTCTAATCGGCACCCGGATCATCAGTCGCCCCAGCAGCAACAACAACAGCAGCAGCAAGTAGTACAAGTACATCAGCATTTCCAAACGCCGCCTTCCTGCATGCTGGCCGGGGCCGGAGGAGACAGTCCCTCTTTCTCCGACGGCGAGGAGAGCCTGTACCTCAGCGCTCTGGCGGGGCGGGAGGGCCACGCCGAGGCCAGCCTGTCCCCGGACATCATGTACGTCCACCCGGGACTCGGACTCAACCTCGCCGAGCCCAAGTTGGAGGCCGCCGACTTGGGGGACCAGGAGACAACAAGTGAGTGGAACAGACAGACTCTGCTAGAGCCTGTGGTGAAAAGCTTTTTTTGGTTGTTTTATGCACGCTGCGAAGAAGAAGAAGACCATGGTCTCAGCCAGACAAAGGCGAACAATAGGGAGGAATCGTTGTGAATATCATATCTAATTATACAGTTAACTGAGAACATAGGCCTAAACTATAGGCTAATCAATTAGGGCGCAGAACTCGTCAAAATGCAAAGTGTTTGGTCAACGGTGAACCATTTTTGTGAATAGAAATGCAGTAATCTACTTAGAATTACACTCTAAAATCGCATCAGGCGGCCGCGGCAACCTAGGCTACACTTTAATTTATACTGTGAGTAGTATGTATATATATATATATATATATATATATATATATATATATATATATATATATATATGCCTGTGTGTGTGTGTGTGTGTGTGTGTGTGTGTGTGTGTGTGTGTGTGTGTGTGTGTGTGTGTGTGTGTTGAACAAATCAGCACAAATAGAGTGCTGCATGAATTATAAAGTGCCGTGGAGTATAAATTGGGACTCGAGGCCTTACATCTCCGCCTGCCAGGCATAACGAGGCAATACACGTTTTCTTTTTCTAAATAAAGATCCATCAAATGATGGAAGTCTGAAGCCATTATGTCGAGGGCTTTAGACGGATCTATTAAAGTATTGGCATGTCAAACAATTTCTAGTGGTTCGGCAGCGTTTCTTCACGCACGGACCTGTTATGATGTGTGGAACATAAACCGACAATTAGTTTAAAGAGCCTTGTAAAATAAATGGCACCGAAAAAGGAGGCGACATAAACATCATCAAACTCACACGGCCGTCTCATTGCACGAAACAATTGCTTTGTCATGTTCATAATGTTATGTCATTTTTTTCTCTCCCAATTTAAAAATATAACAAAAATAATTCTGTGCCACCTCAATTTAGCATAATCATAGGCTAACTGAATCCGCCTTCATTCTCAGTAAAAGTACTTTATTTGATTTAATTTTACTTTAAAGGCTTATTCAAATTTAGCATAACTGATCCGCCTTCATGTCAGGAAGATTTGCTTAAGATTGCTTACATTTTATTCTTTTTGAGTCCATAAATTCTTATAAAATCTCCCCCCTCCCCCCATGTATGTGCAGAAAGCTGCGGGCTGTCTTCCAAGGAGCCAGAGGACGCGGACAGCGGCCAGGGAGACTCGGAGAGGCCGGCAGCGCAGCGGCAGAGGACCCGGCGGAAGCCCCGGGTGCTCTTCTCCCAGGCGCAGGTGTTCGAGCTGGAGCGCCGCTTCAAGCAGCAGCGCTACTTGTCCGCGCCGGAACGGGAGCACCTGGCGAATACTCTGAAGCTCACCTCTACGCAGGTGAAGATCTGGTTCCAGAACCGCCGGTACAAGTGCAAGCGCCAGCGGCAGGACAAGAGCCTGGAGCTGGCGGCGGGACAGCAGCACCACCCGCCGCCGCGGCGCGTCGCGGTGCCGGTGCTCGTCCGAGACGGCAAGCCGTGTCTGGGCGGCACACAGACCTACAACGGCGCCGGCGCGCCGTACGGCTCGAGCCCCTACGGTTATAACGGATACCCGGGCTACACGTACAACAGCCCCGCCTATAACACTGCTAACTACAGCTGCACGTACACTAGCATCCCCGCCCTGCAGCCCGCCGCCACCGGCAACGCCTTCATGAACATGAACTTGAGCGGCCTCAGCGCGTCGCCCCACCAGGCTGGGACGCACCAAGGGACGACCGTTGCCCCGTGCCAGGGTTCACTGCAAGGGATCCGGGCATGGTAGCTTCCATTCACAACCCGGAATTTACCAGGAGAACGTTGTTGTCTGTTTTTATTCTTTTTTGTTCGTTTTTTTTTGTTCTTCTTTCTTTTTGTATTGAGCGCTTTGGGTCGAACTAAATGGTGTTATTTTGTCGAAACGTCTTGACTGAGACCAGTGTTGTTTGTTAATTGGATATTATGGTTGCATTCCATTCCAATTCAGAACAAGTTCAGATCGGCAATATTTCGAATTATAGCCTATAGTCTATAGGTCTATTTGTTCACCAATATTTCTGCATTTAATTGCAATAACCTATAGTTTATCTTTTAGTTTTGGTCCAATAATGATTGGTATTCTGGCTGTTTGGCACTATAGATTGCCATTGTTTCGAAAATGCACAAGAGTGTTTTAAGGGAGCGTAATGGTTCCAATAAGACGTCATTGTTTCATGTTTCTTTTAACATGCATATGATATTATGGAGAGAGTTACCTATTGCTTAAAGTGTTTTTTGGTCCAAAACAGCGATTTGTTTTTAGTCTATTTCACACCTATTCAAATAAATGTAAGAAATGAGATTCAGATAAAGTGCACTTCTTTATTTGGACATGGACAAATATCGACCCTTTTCGCCGTTATAGCATTTGTTGAGACTGTTATGAGAAAGAAAGGCAGGGATATTTGCATTTGAATTGACTGTATTTCAGCCTTTTGAGGCCAAATGAAATAGGTAGCGCAATACGTTCGTGAAATTCACAAAACTCAGTATACATAAAACACTATTTTTCGTCAAACGCCAATTAAACGAGCCGAGTTTAAAGTAAATATGCCTAGTGGCAATTTCTGCACAAAAACACGTATATTTTCTTTTTTCTTCCAAAACGGTGGAGGGAGAGAGGCAGAGAGAGAGAGAGAGAGCTGCTTTGTGGGGCATGGGGAGAGGTGTCGCACGGGGAGGCGCACACTTGAATTAATTGTCCGGGTGTCAGGCGCTGTGAAAAAGGAAGTTATTCTCCATTCGAGGGGCTTTAAGGACGCGATTAAGCACCTAAAATACCCCGAAGTGGGAGCTGGAACAAGGTTGGAGAGTGGAAATAATGGGTCTTATTGGATTCGCGGACAAAAGGTGTGTGGTAGGCAGGCCCAATGCACTCAGCAAAGACAAAAGAGGACAAGGGCTGTGAGATTGACGTCCTAATATTCCAATTTGAGGCACAGCCAGCCCGTTCTTCTAACTGGCAGCGTTCTAACTGAGCGCGGGCAATAGGAAAAATGTGCTCACTTTTGTTCGCCTCAGAGGGTTTTGTCTGCAAAGAATGGCTCTCTGATTTGGGGTGGAGAGGGGGGGGTCCCCAGGCTGGAGGTTATGGCAGCGGGGGGGCATTGTATGAAAGAGGGGGTATTATTGCTACAAGTTTTACCATTTACCCCAATGGAGAAAATGGGCAATAGAATTTGAGGGGACGCGCGGTGGGAAAATTGGCGTTGTGTTTTTTTTTTTCCTTTTCTTTTTTCAATTTGGTTTTGGGTTCATGCGTATGGATTTATCCCTATAATCCAATTGAACATCTTAAGTTTGAGAAAGTGACACATTTGCTTGCCTTAGTAAACAAAATTGACATGCACAAAATGATTTGTGAAAAGAATGTCAAATCATTGGCATTTATAAGTCGTCGACCGAAAAAAAAAAAAAACCAAAAAAAAACTTTCACAGGACCTCAGCCTAACATCCATTAATGCATGCCTGTCTAAAGTCTACTCAGCATTTTAAACCGGTTTTACTCCATTTTTATTTTTGGTGTATTGCACAAATAGACAGATTTGCCCACTTTGGAGAGAGAGAGAGAGAGAGAGAGAGAGAGAGAGAAGAGAGAGAGAGAGAGAGAGAGAGAGAGAGAGAGAGAACGAACATAAGTGTATGTTGTCCTAAAACAATGAGGTTGAGTTGTCGACTGAAGGGAGCTGTGTAGACTGTAGAGGCTTCGATGTATGGGGACAGAAAGTCTTGTACGCGCATGGTTCTTCTCATCGCGACAAAGGCCAAATGAAGCTGAATGCGAGCACCGCTCTGTGCTTCATGAGAAAGTGTGGGAAAGTGAAACAAGTGGACCCTGTGGAACGGCATTGAGTCGTTTAGTAGACATATAGGCCTGTATGCTATAAACTATAGGTCAAATGCGTGTGTAATTGGTCTTATAAGACGCGCAGTGCACCAGAGGTTTATTTTTAAGTATTTAAGATATTAGAAAATATAAACAGGCTATACATTAATACATAATAGTCTATAAAGATTCATCTTAGCTGCAGCTTTCTCACAATCGAATCAATCTCTCTCTCTCTCTCTCTCTCTCTCTCTCTCTCTCTCTCTCTCTCTCTCTCTCTCTCTCTCTCTCCTTATCATGGTAGACTATCAGGCGCAGCTCTCCCATCACCAGTGCAGTCGATGCACATACAGATTGAGATCTGTCAGCGCATTAGAGACAGTTTATTAGGACCAGCCAGTGACTCTATTAACCTGTTTAATGGCTCTATCGGCCCCATTCCCCCTCCTAATCTCCTGTTTGGGACTAAACAAGATTTAAGGCAGCCAGAGAATGCCTTAAATGCTGTCTTGCTACTAATGGGGGATTAATTGAGAGGTAAACAAAAGGAGAGCTTTTTGGCACCCGCTGATAAGCCGCGTGGAGTGTGTCTGCAGCCGTAGCGCTGCCGTGTATGCATACCTGCTGTCACCGCTATTGGACACACACTTGATGGATGTAAATAAGGCTGGCGACAGAGCGGCGTCGCCTCGCCACCGACCGCAAGTCCGCAACCACAGAATTTGGCTACGTCGCTTTTTAGCCTATTTAATCTCCAATAGGCTACTCCTACTCAAACAGTTTTTAACATTTTAACATATTATATTTATTATTAATTATTAGGCCTATTATTAGACTATTATTATTATCATCATCATCGTCATCATATTATTAGGCTATATTATTTATCACACTTGTAATCAGGGAATTATTGCTCGGTCTCGTTATTTCAGAATAATATTTTTAATTTGTCCACTATAGCCTCCTATAGGACATAGGGTATCTTCAGAAAGTGAATGTCCAAAAATCAGTAAAGTGAAATGGCAAAAATTGCCTATTAGCTGTAGGCTATTTCACGTCGGATGTTACAAATACAAAATATACTTATAAAATAAGACGCCACTAATTGCGTCACGGCGTACGTCTTAAACACAAATAGGCTATGTTCCAATAGCCTATATGCTATACAAAATGAGAGGTTCAGCTGTTTCATATATAGAAATCAGACCCAACAACAGCGTTCTATGCAATAGACCTATCTGCCAATCTTTACCAATGGACGCCATGGTTGCCAATTTGTTTACAATTACACTAGGCCAATCACAACCCCTTCTGGCGATGTTTGTAGTCATCACATAGCAGCTGCAGAATTATCAGTTCTGATCTATCAAAGTGTGAAAGATTATTCCAATTTACGCTTTTCAATAATTCTAGGCCTATTTAACTTTTAAACGTGTTTGCAAAGCAGTTTCTGTGTAATTTGATTCAGTTTCTCTTAATTCTAAAGCATTATTTTTTTACTTTGACCCAACGCCAAATAGGCCCTACCTTGAAGTAATTGAGAGACATATCCGTAAATCGAACACAAATAAAACTATGAGATTCGTGAGTTGCAGGGAAAATGGTTAATAAATGATGCACAAAACGTATTTGTTTTTGTTTCTCCCCAGTTCTTACAAGATTTCCATGTAAATATTGAACATATTTGGGAACTGCATTTCACGCCCCACAATAGCCTATTTATTATTCTGCAAGGATACTAAATGATACGCAGTGGCGTCAGTTCAGAAAAAAGGTAAGGCATGGCAACATGACTGTTGACCAGTCATGTTGCCATGCCTTAGCAACAGGCATGATACATTTATTTTAAGAAGTACATTCTATTTTTTTCCCCCAAAAAAAAATTCTATGGTTATTGGGCTGGATATGGCAGTCTGGAACAGTTGTTCAAGCGCGGCTAAACTTGGCATAATATAGTAAACGTGCCACAATTAACAATAATGAATTGCACCTGTGCAGCTGACCTGCGGAACCTGGGAATATAGACTACTATTCTGTCAAGATGGGGAGAATAAAGGACTGGAGAATATAATTATAATACCTTGTTAAATTTTGCATTTGTAGTTATTTAATGTAATTTAACAACATAAGAAACAAACAGATAGACAAAGAGACATTCATGGATTTATATTTTAAAGTACGGTAACTTGTAAAGTAACTTGTAAAGTAACCCCCTGGACCCAGGCTATATACGTTGCCTTGCTATGCATTTCACTGAGGTAAATTCCAAGGCATTAAGCCATTCATTAATTGCTCCCGGAAATGTAGGTTTAGCCTATTTAAATAATGTCATGCCATGCAGGAATGGAATTGTAAATAAAAGGCCAATTTAATTATCTACTCTATATGCTTGCCTACAAGATGACATTTAGCCTATATTAACATTGTTTTAGATGAAGCTCATAGTGTTGATTTTACAAAAGGAATTTCCAAGTTCACAACAACAACACAAATGTTATGATCAGTTTCTAAACTTTTGACAAATTGTATTTTTGGCTACATAAAGTATCATTTTGGTGCACGTTTTGGAGGAAAAACAATGTTACACAAACAGTAAAAATAATAATTATTATTATTATAAATAATAATCTATGACCCCCAAAAAAGCACTGGACAGTATCCTGCTTGTAAAAATGGACCTTAATGGACCCATAGGTCAATTTCCACACTCATGAGTGAATGTGTGAACTTATTAAAATGATTAAAATGTTAACTTCCTGCATCCGTTCAATTCGAGTTCAAGTACACAGTCACTGACTGAACTCTTGCTAGCAACACTATCCCAAGAGACAATAATTTTAAAGAATACTGTTTTCAGGTGAAAAAGAAATGAAGAACATTTTCCCCCATGAATCCTGTTCTGAAATTGTCCCTGTCATAACCAGACCACAAGACTTCTCTCTCTCTCTCTCTCTCTCTCTCTCTGTCTCTCTCTCTCTCTCTCTCTCTCTCTCTCACACACACACACGCACACGCACACACACACACACACACACACACACACACACACACACACACACACACACACACACACACACACACACACACACACACACACACTCTCTCTCTCTCTCTCTCTCTCTCTCTCTCTCTCTCTCTCTCTCTCTCTCTCTCTCTCTCTCTCGTGTCAAAGAAAGCACCTATACTGACAGTAACATATGTAACTTACTGTAAGACCTATATGTGCAGAGCAGAGTCCACAACTCCCCTATGAGACTCTTATGACTCAGTAATAAGCGCTCCACCCATTAGCGACCATATCAATGAAAGTCTCAGGTGTCCCAGACGTGCCCAGACAACGCACACAGGCTCCAAACAGGCCCGCTTATGACGAGGGTAAAGTGGTTTAAAAGCAACGTCTGATCCCTGCATGGTGCATGGGGAACCTGGGACGCACTGGCAGGGACATGCTGGGCCCCTGATTCAGCCCGGGAAAAAGAGTTGGAGAGGCCCTCAAAATTGCGTGCTATAGAGAGAGATCTCTCTCCATAGCGCTGCTGCTACTCAAAGATTTGCCATTTCAGATCATGACAAGTGACAAGCCAGTGGGCCAATTACATAAGTTATATTTCGTTGTTGTTGGGTGGAAACCTTGTATGTCCAAAACAGTTTGTTTTGTATTTATCATCAAACATATAATTTTGCGAATGTCTGAGTGTCTGTCTGTCTGTCTGTCTGTCTGTCTGTCTGAAACAGCGTTTCTCCTCAGTGGCTGGAGCAATTGATCTGAAATCGCATCACCATTAGCATATGAACACACCTGACATAACTGTGAAGCCACTTTGTCACTTTCACAAATCGTATGCTGTATATTAGCATTTTTATGGTGTATCTACTATATATTCTGCATCTAGCATGAGGCATATCTATTCTGCATCTAGCATGAGGCAACATGTTTAACCAGCTCTGTGTGTGTGTGTGTGTGTGTGTGTGTGTGTGTGTGTGTGTGTGTGTGTGTGTGTGTGTGTGTGTGTGTGTGTGTGTGCGTGCGTGTGCAGGTAGGGGTGTGTGTGTGCAGACGGGTGGGCGGGCGGGCGGGCGGGGGGGGGGGGGGGGGGGGGACAGTATCTCTGTAGCCCCATTAAACGAAACGGGTATTTCTTACATTGATGCTCCTACATATTATCATGCAAGCACCAGTTAAAGTTACTTTCCATCCCTCATATACTGTGTGCACAGTGCACATCCCATAACCCACACACTGCACATCATTTCGGAGCTCATATCTTTGAACGGGTAAGGGCTAGTTAAAATAACTAAACTAGTGAAAACAGCGATCTACAAGCGATCTACAACAGCGATCTACAAGCACACAACGCCTCGCACCGTGTGGCGTTGTGTGCTTGTAGATCTGCTGTTTTCACTACTTTTGTGTCGACGGCCTTGTATGATGAAGCAGGGCTTTGCTTTGCGAAAAAATGTACACATTTGAAACTTGGAGATACGAGGTTTCTGCCCGACAGTGACGATTTACTTTGTTGGCCGCCCAGCCCCCAAAATGGAACGAAGGCCGACATTTTATTTTTAATTTTTTCCTAATGGCCGGCCTGGACCGGCCGGGAATGAACCGGCCGTTCGGGAGTTGTCCCACTTTTCCCAATGGCCATCACGTCCTTGGCAACGTCTGATCCCTGCATGGTGCACAGGGAACCTGGGACGCACTGGTGGTGAATGCTATATGCAAGAGCTCGTCATACTGTGCATGGGCTTGAATTCAATTCATGTTTCCAAATGCATTTCTCATCATTCCTGTCACTCTCTCATCTGTAGACTCAATCAAACGAAAACAAACAAACAAACAAACAAACAGATTAAAGGACAACTTTAGTTTTTTACAACAAGGGTTCATATTTTAGATTGTAATTAGAGAAAAGAAAAAGTGAGTGTTAAAATGTTTTCATTTGCTTCGTTCTATTGTTTTATTGCGTTTAGCATGCTAAAATGTGGGGCATGCGTACGCAAGGGGGCATGCGTACAAGTGGCTAAATATATATTTTTAGACACAATAAGCCAGCAGTTTCTATATTGCTATTTACAGTAACATTTTCTAGTCACATCCAACCATTAAAGGTTGCGTTGTATCTTGGGAATGGGCTTATTCTGTGTAAAATGTCATATTTAGCCACTTGTACGCATGCCCCCAAGCACTGAAATAAGAATCTCTAAAACAATAGAAAGAAGTAAATTCAATCATTTTAACACTCATCTTTTATATTCTTTAATTACAATCTAAAATATGAACCTTGTTGTAAAAAACTAAAGTTGTCCTTTAACTTATTGGTGCCAAACAATGTTAAGAGGTAGACAGCAAAAAATAGATCTATACAAGCTGACAAGGGCACGTTGAAAAGCATTGTGAGCTTGTAGATATTTCCGGTGACTTGTATGATGGAATATAAAAGGTAAGCATGAGACCATACCAGATCGCAGGGGGGCATGAGTCCCTTGTCTGTTTGGAACTATAGGGCAAAATGCTCATTAAGTATGCCTGGTTGTCAGGTGGGTGGTGGATCTGGTCTGGTGACCCAGCTGAAGTTAGCCACACACTTGTCCCTTTATGCCCATATATGGAGATCCCTGATGTCATCAATATTAAGCCCATGTGCGTCACAATGTGTGACACCTCATCCAGCTCATCTATATTTGGGAAAATATGGCCACAGACATTTTGTCCACATTTTGTCCAACTTAAACAACCAACTACAAGGCGAGTCACACTTGCAAATTAATTCCATCCTTGTCCCTTTTATGCCCATGGAGATCCCTGATGTCATCAATATTAAGCCCATATCTGGGAATGCCCTTATATGGACATAATTGTGTCAGTCTCAGTCTCATGTGGTTTATGACATCAATCATGACGTCAGTCATCTCCATATTTGGGATGTCTGTGCATTTCTTTTGGTCAAAGTTGATCACATTAATAGTCTTTAGAAGACAAAGAAGCAGCCGCACACACCAGCCAAAGTGCCAATAATCATTTTAAGACGCAGAGGGAAAGTTGATCCCATGCCAAAGCGCCAGTGCTCGCCCAGCAGTTTGCTGTCACCGAGGCGGATGTGTGTGCGCTTTTCGCCCTTTGGCGTCTTACTGTTTATATCAGTGTATTTTGACTCAGGCTTTCAGCTTTCAGGGAGTAACCAAAAATACACAGGGATGAGATACTTGCATATTATAACCACACCTGGGGGTCTATTAGAGAAGAGTAAGTAAAGAGTAACTCCATTAGACATATACAACACAGAAAAAGTACAAAACTATGGCACCACCTCTTTAAATTGTCAAAAATATAGCCATTTTTGTAATCGCTATTGGCCTACACAAGGGATTAGCCTCTACTGAAGGCCTGGACTGTTAGAAAAAAGCAACAGCAGTCCTTGAATTGTTGTAAAGGAAATCTAAGTTCGAAGTCAAGCTGTCATTTTTCAAATGACCCCCAATGCTACAGGATGCACGTCAGCAAAGTACAAGCTATGCGTTTTCCAGTACAAATAAACACAATGTTACCAAGATGCCGTGGACCTACGGTTCTTGTAATTATTCTTTTAAGGGTGTTGGCTTAAGTGATATAACTTGGAAGCAGTATCATGCTAATAGAGAGATGTCGCAATGGACACACGTTTGAGAAATGCCTTTTTAAACTGTTACCCCGTGTCCTGTCCTGGGGGTGGGAAATGGGGGTAGGCGAGCCAAAAGGAGCCGTTCAAGCTGGAGTTTGTCTCGTCCATCAGCCACGGAGATCTAAATATTTATCCGCTCTGATCCACATTTATTCATTCGCTGGCACGGCTCTATGGGTCAAAAACATTATGTTTCTGAGAAGATCCAGTGGACACACAAATTGACCAGAACCCAAAACCCATTCATCCAAAGAAATGTCAGTATTTACAATAACACAAACTCACAGCGTCTCGCTAAAATCATTATACGCCCTGCATGCAAAAATGGTTTCACCATGAGTTTAAAGAAGGCACACATCACACGGTCCTTCATTCTGATGTTTGTGAATAAAGTAAGAAGGAAAAAACAAGACTTAGAATTGTCCAAACTAAACACAATGAGTAAATGGATAGTTGGATTTACACTTGTTTTACACTTTTACAAACAACAGCATGAAAGGCCTGACTCAGGGGCAGAATATATAACAAACAGGATTAGGAAGCCATCACTAAATGCAAACAACAAATCATTTATCTGGGTACTAAGTGTCCAAATACATAGAAGACACAAATAAAAAAGCTGGAAGATACTGCAGTAGGCAAGTTATATCTTTAGTTTAAAGCTGCACTATAGGCCTATAACTTTCCTGCTGTGCTCAATGGAGCGCAAATCTCAATCAGGCCCCTATGTGATGTTTTAGTGTTGTGCACATGTACTGTATGAAAAGGCACAGGGCCATGGGGGAACAGCTATGATTATGTTTGGGCTGGGCTGGGTGGGAATGTGAATCTAGAAGTGGGGTCCGGGGGCCCCTAGGGGTCCTTGGGAGGGTTCCAGGGTTTCAAGTAGTTAATATAACATCACTCTTTTAACCGTAACACAAATCTTCTCTTCTGGGGATGCACCCCAGAAAACCCTTTTGGGGTCCACAGCCAAATTGTAAAATTTGGTAATTTAACTGTGAAGTCAAAATCGTTAATCAATATACTAGCTCACACTGCAATGATGGGGTGTGAGGGAGCACCCCACCCTCCAAGCACCTTTTGAGGAAACTGTAATTAGACAAGCTAAGAAAAGAATTCCTAGAGAGCCCCCGTAAAAAAACAAGAAAAGATATCTGAACAGATACAAATATTCATTCATTCCACTATCCGTTACTTTGTTGAACTCAGGCCGTGGTGTTTTGTACTGTAATGTAATGTAATGTATGCACTTTAACTGTACAGTATGTGAAACCAGACAACCGCTCTAGTTAGATCCGCCTAAAAAAACTACATGGACGACAAAATCGAAGAATACAAAAACAAACCACGTGACCTATGGAAGTTGCTTAACAACCAATTAGGCTTAAAACTTAAAACCATATGCCATAACATAAACATCAAAACTTTAATTTCTGACAAATGTGAAGTGGCTACCCATCTTAACAAAACCTTTACCACCACAGCCCATTCACTGGTCCAAAGACTGGTCTCCCCATCTGGGCAGTATGGTGAAAAGTTTGTTAATAAACACTAAAAAAACTGGGGGTTAGCAAAGATAGTTTTAAACTCGCCACGGTGACAACTGACGAAGTGTTTAAAAAATCGAACCTCTGTTCGAAGTGGAGCTGTGTGTGTGTGTGTGTGTGTGTGTGTGTGTGTGTGTGTGTGTGTGTGTGTGTGTGTGTGTGTGTGTGTGTGTGTGTGTGCAACAGCGCCCCTCCCTTAACATGTGTGGCCAGAAAAGGTTACTGCAGGCTACATACCCGGAGACAGACAGACAGACAAACAGACAAACAGACAGACAGACAGACCCACACACACGGCCACGTATAGGGAGCTCCACACAGCTCCAAAAATTGAGTGCCCTACCTCAACACAAGGCCACTGGCCTTGATAAAATTCCCGCAAGATTTCTGAGAGACTCAGCCGCCTCCATTGCTCCAATTATTATTCACTTAATTAACCTATCTATCGAACAGGGTCATGTCCCCCAGGACTTCAAACTAGCAAAAGTAACACCCCTGCACAAAAAAGGTAGACCCTGGCAACTACCGTCCCATTTCCATTCTTAGTTCCATATCCAAAGTCATGGAAAGAATTGTCTACGAACAGATTGCAAGATATCTTGATGAGAATAATCTGATTTACGAGTTCCAATCTGGATTCAGAAAATCCCATTCCACTGACACATGCCTTCTGTATTTGACTGACCAAATCAAACACGAAGCAGATTTGGGCAAATATTGCGGCATGGTCATGATGGACCTCCAGAAGGCATTTGACACCGTAAATCACTCTATTCTGATTGAGAAACTAAAGGCAATTGGTCTTGACAGCGCAGTGAGTTGGATGCAGACAGTCTTACCTGGTGGGGAGGGAACAGGTGGTGGAGGTGAACGGTACCTGGCAAGGACCACTTGCAGGTTGAAAAGACACTCAACTATGAACTAAGAAAGATCTGCACATGGCTTAACGACAACAAATTATCAATTCACCTGGGAAAAACTGAATCCATCCTCTTTGGATCAAATCATAACCCCAAAAAGGTCGATAACTTCACAGTCAAAGTGGGCGACAAGGTCATAACACGAAAAAACAAAATCTCCTACTTAGGATGTATCCTAAGCTAATCTTTCCAGCAAAAAGATGACTTCAAAGGTAATAAATAAAATCAACCAACGAACTCGTTTCCTACAGAGGATTGCCCCGATGGTCAACTTCAACACACTGAAGACCATAGCCGGTGCAATAATCCAGCCCCTCTTTGACTACGGAGTCCACCTATGGTATCGTGACGCCCCACAAGCCCTGAAAACTAAGCTTCAAACAGCCCAAAACAAACTGGGTCCTGCTTAACCTTCCCTATCAGACTCACCTCACCACTACTCACCAGTTAAGAGTGGGGTGGCTCAGAGCAGATGACAGAGTACAGCAACTTGCAATGGGCCTGGTGTACAAGATACGCTACACCACTAAGATACCCATGTACCTGGCAAAATACTTTATAAACGTTAAGGACGTCCACAATTACAACACCAGAGGCAGCGCCACAGATCACGTTCAACCCAAAGTCAACTCAAACAAAGGGTCAAACTCGTTCTTCTGCTATACAACCAAAATGTGGAACGCCCTACCGAAGGCCTTAAAGGAGTGTGATTCCCTAGCATCCTTTAAAATCGCCCTGAAGAAAAAATTACAGGCGGCAGCCATTCGCAACTGGCAATAACAAACCTAGCCCAGCCTCCCCTGACCCTTCTTTGTATTTACCTACTGTATATTTTTTGCACTGTTTATTCTTTTTTTTTTTTTACTTTTTTACTATATCTACTCCTGCATAGTACTGTGTTCTATCTGTCTGTCATGCAATGTTTGTATGAGATACTTCAATGGTTTCCTATGGAAATAAGCTTAGTCTTTTCTAGGGTCTCCTTTTAGTTGACCGTGTACCAGTGAACTGTACCGTCATGAAACTGTACCCTTTTCTATGCAAACTTCTAATAAAGTCTTCAATCAATCAATCAATAGGGGTAGGCTTAGGGCAGATGCATACTCCAATTTTAGAGACAAATTTATTTCGATTCGGCTTTGTCTAAACTACAAACAATATGACGTCATTCAGAGGTTGGCGGGGGGGGGGGGGTACCGTCATTAATTCAGCTGTTCGGTGCTGCCGAGATGTTGTTACTCCCCGAATCCGAAAAGATTTAAACTCGGCTCTAAAAGTGGAGTATGCATCGGCTCTAAGACTTTACAGGGGCCAATTTCGAGTTGCAGCCACCTGTAAGTGCTCTTTTAGAGCGGATTTAAAGCTATACTGTGTAAGTTGCTCAACTAGTGGTCTGTAGCAGTATAGCAAACCCTGGTCGCGTCTGCTTTTTTCGGCCGTTTTTCGCCGCGGACCGGGCCTTCAGACCACCGCGTCCGCCTCGCCTGAGTCGCCTCGCCGAGACCCATCCATCAAGGGGTCTCGTGTCCCTCTACGAGCAGCGGTTGGGGAGTTACATGCTAGACTTCTAGACCAGTGTAAACAAAGCTGTTGAAGCAAGCTATTTCCTGAAAAGACGCAAGATGCACTGTAATTGGCCGGTAGTGTATCATGTGTGTATGATCTGCGATGTGATTGGCCAACGTATACACAACGTATACAGATGATGCAGATTACGTCATTTTGCCGTGAAATTCTACCCCCCTCACGGCTCATAGAAAACATATAAAGAGAAGGCTTCAGAAGCGGAGTGGGTGTTCTAAAACTTTAGCGATTTAACAGTTAGGACAATTTTAAGATTTGTTTTATAAAAAAAGTTACATGGTATAACTTTAAAGGAGAGTGGAGATGTACACTCCGTTAAGGCCGTTGGTAGCACATTCCACATTTTTGTGGCATAGCAGGATAATGAATTTAACCCCTTGTTTGAGCCAAATCTGGGTTGAACGTGATTAGTGGAGCTCCTTCTGGTGTTGTGATTTTGGGCGTGTTTGAAGTAGTTTGACAGTTGGGTTAGCGGTGTAACGTATCTTGTAGACCAAGTTGGAGCTATGAAAATCACACATGAATACATGGCCTTGGTTCCAAAGGAGTAGTTTTAAATCATCAATTAAATCATTGTTCATATTTTAACATAATCAGAATTTATATTATGCATACTTTTTGTTCAAGCTGCCTGCTGGCTTTTAGGGAATGCAAAAAAAAAGAAAAGAAAAAAATATATAGTATTATAATATTTCTTGTTTCTCTCTAAAACCAATCAGAAGGCACTAGAGATTATTTTTAGATAACTTGCTTCAGACTTTGGGGTCAGTCTTTGTCACAATAATATTTTCAAATTCAGATTTTAACGCAGTAGGTCACATTCAGCCAGTAAACCCGATGAATCTGCCACTGCCCAAAACAAATTGCCCTTGCAATGATATCAGCCTAACCATGCCAGACGGTTGCATTTCTGTCTTCACAAGCTTAAGGCACGCACAAAATAACCGCTCAGTAGTGGTTATCTTAGTCTGATCAGCATACAGAAAACATGGGAGGGGGTTACCAAAAAGACACTTTGGGGGTTTTCTTATTTTTTCTTATTTGCCTAAAGCTGGAAGAACCGTCCATGGTTGTTGACAACTAAATACCAACTTGCGCAAATAACAGCCAGGAGGCCCGTCTGGATCATGTGATGACAATGCTTTGTGGTTGTGTGCATCATGTATATTAAAAGTCACGGGGCAATGAGGGAAGGTACTGTATACTGCATGTATCAGTGTTACAGTAACATTGCCAACACCACCCATTGAAATCTGTGACTCAAGCAGAGGCGGTACTAGGTGGTGGCCTTGGGTGGCACAGGCCACCCCTGGAATGAGATGCCAGCCCAGGTGACACCCCATGTATTCAGAAATACACTCAGAGAGGAAATACACTCACAGGTGCTGACTTCCAAAATTACTATTGTCAAGTCCAGATATTTTGTATAGCTTTACTGCCAATGCCATGCTATATAGGTTCATTAACAATAGAGATGAATCATTTCAGCAAACAAACACTGCAACACAAAATGCCATAGTCAGGTCAGCTACTAGAAGGTAGGTTCGTGCATTAACTTTCAGCATACTTTTTTTTGCTTGCCATCAGCCGATTGTAGCCAGAGTCAGTGAAATTCCTCATATCTTTTGGCACCTTCTATTATGTGAAAAAAGGCCCACTTGTTGAACCGGTTCAGTTCTTTTTTCCCCACCTAATATTGAACCACTTTCCATTGAAAATAAATTGGTTCAGCGCCAAGGCCAACTGGAGATCTTCTCCCTCAACCATATAACAGTTAGAAATATCATTGTATTCATTTCTACAAAATCGTTGAGCTTGGCTTTCATGTATTGTAATTGTAAGTACTAAAGCCACCTGGTGGATGAACAGCGCAGCTGCATGTAGTGTCCCTTTTTGCGCATGCCTCAGCAGAGGAAGTAAATTCCATACTGCATGTATGGGGCTTTTAAGCCGTGACATCATTTTGTAGTCAGACCTCCAAGCTGATTTATTATCAATATCTGTCCCTCGCTATTTCAACAGATCCAAGACAAAAATAACGACTAAAGTATAATTCTACCACTACCACTTTCCTTTCAACAACAAAGAGAAGAAAAATTAGTAAATAGTAAAAATAGTAAAAAGATTAACGGGCGCTGGGGCCCCAAAAGTTCTCCGCTGCCTACAAAATGATGTCAGACTTAAGAAGTAGAATTCCTGTACAAAATAAAATATTTTAACAAACATGATTCAGAGATAGAAATGTATGGAATCAAGAGAATTTATATTGTACTGTCCCCCTATTTAACTGTTTAAATTATCTTACTATCTGCCTAGGTCAGTTAGACGTTAGTGTACAGTAGAGACCATATGGTCCGTGAGGGCTAGTACATATTGTGGGATCACAGGCCACATTACATTCCAGGTATTGCTCCTGGTGGCGCTATAACAGGCTCTTGTGAAACATTTTGGGGCAGAGGTTATGCTCTGCCACCCAGGGAGTGGGCGTACACAGTTTCGCTGCCATTGTGCCAACGGTTGGCATTGTCTCAGCCTGGCTGAGACAATGATCTTACCAAGATTGTCAATAATACTTACATGAAACAGGGCTTTGCCTCTTGAGAGCAAAATCATTAGAGCATAACCACATACATTTATCATCCTCCTCCCTGTGTTTAAGGGCAGATTGCTCTCGAGTGTAAAACACTGTAAAACACTTCATAGGGATTCTGCTACATGGGGGTGCCAATTTTGACAACATGCCACATTACCACGGTGAATAATGATAAATGCTGTTTACACAGATCCATACGACTGCATGGAGTGTCTTATTGTCTGTATTTGTGTGAGCAGGAGATGGGCCGTCACCGATGAAGCGATTAGAAACTCATCCCACATTAAACACCAGTGAAACTCCATTTATCAAATCAAGGGGATTGTAGAGGATTTTCTTAGGGAAGGCTACTGACACCCCTCCCTCCCTCCCTTCTCTCTCTCTCTCTCTCTCTCTCTCTCTCTCTCACACACACACACACACACACACACACACACACACACACACACACACACACACACACACACACACACGCCTGTCACAATTATTACATAATCTTCTAATTGCAATTATGTTAGCGTTGTAAGCTTGTAGATTAGCTATTTCTGCTTTTTTCCCCTTTTCTTTTACAAATTATTTTATCCCACGATTTTGTAACCCATTTTTCACCCAGTGCCAATGACCTAAACTGTAATCCTGGGTGCTGCTCTCCCTCTGCCAACCTGGGGAGAGCCCCGAACTGAGAGCATGCTTTCTTCAGTGCATGAGGAGTGATCAAGCTGCTTCTTATCACCTGACAGGGGGAGCTTCCCTGGTTGGACGTAGCGCATGGAAGGAACATGTTATTACAACCAGTTCTTTTCCACTCCATCAGGCCCCCCGGCTGGTAAGGGGGAGGCATTATTTCTGCATTTGTAAAATGTTTTAAGTATACAACGATTAAATATCCAATACGCAAATGTACACTTTTTTGATTACAAGCCTAAAAGGCCAAACAGATACTGTATATCTGTTTGGCCTTTGGCCAGAAATATATTTTTATTCATGTGTTCCCAATGTTCAATACCAAAACCACAATTCAACCGTTAATCGCAATTATTTGAGTGGCAATGAATCAACTAACTTAAACGTGTTGCATCGTGTGTTTGTGACAGACCTACTCATACACAACACATATATACTACCACACTTGACATTGACCTTGGCTCTGACCAGCTTGCTGCCCCAAAGCTGCTGCCTGCCTGCCTGCCATACGCCACACAGACAAGGGCCCGACCTCACCTGTCGCACAGCAGCCGAGACGTTCCTCTCAGACAAAATAGATCACCTAACATTTCATAACACGTGTGAACTGGAGGGAGAAAGGAATGGCAATAAGGTGAAGTGAGATGAGAGAGAAGACGGCGTTTCAGTTTGTAGGCCGTAAGGAACGACAACAAACACACAGGGGCCCACGTGAAACGGGATCCACCTTGGAAGAAAGATGGTGGTGATGATATAGTGTGTTGTAGTGTGTGTGTGTGTGTGTGTGTGTGTGTGTGTGTGTGTGTGTCTGTGTGTGTGTGTGTGTGTGTGTGTGTGTGTGTGTGTGTGTGTGTGTGTGTGTGTGTGTGTGTGTGTGTGTGTGTGTGTGTGTGCGCGCTGGGGGGTGCCATTCTCTGTGCAGCAGCCTGCTTTCCGGTAGGATGGCACTGACGCTGCCTTGTCATGAAAAGGTCACAGATTTTCTCCCGACAACAACCAGTGTGTTCAGTGTTGCCAAAATGTGGAATGTGACTTGAAGCAAATACAGTAACTGTAGCCAAATAATATTAAAATTAAATAAAAAAGATCTATGCTAATATAGGTTACTACAGTAAGTTCACACTCTAACTGTCTCTCAAAGATACTGGAAAGTTATGCAAATTATGCAATTACATGTTTTCAAAGTCGTTTTGAGACAACCAACTCCTAACTCTCTTAAATACTACTCGATAATGTTAGTGTACCTTAAGCCTAACCTAACCTCAATCAAACCAACGCTGGTGAATGCTAACCTGCCGACGCTGGTGAATGCTAACCTGGTGAAATGCGAACCTGCCGACGCTGGGTTTTGGAATGGGGTCATGGGGATGTTTCGGAATGGAAACCCGCCCCCGTTGAAACAGCAGTGAGCAGATGGAGTTGGTTCTGGAAAGCCATAATCGACCGTAGAGCCATCTGGCGGTGTCTGCGGGTAGTGCAACAAACATATCAATATGTATGAATAGCTACTTGATGACCACGCATTGGATTTGATCAAGTCCAGAGAGGACAGGTCCGGCACACTTCCAAGTCCAACTACACTAAACTCTTTTACATAATTATCTTATTTTTTTATGTAGGAGTTTGTCTTGTTATGTTTATTGTTTAGCAATAAATGATAGACACTGACAGATTATGTGCATTTATGTACTGTAAAATACTAAATAAAACAGGAAAACTGCTATGCTATGACATAATCCAGAGAGATACTTTGAAGGAGAATAATATTAACATGATATATATCGCTGCCCACTGCCTACTATTTCACCATGCATAGGGTCATCATTATTAGCAGTTTGTTTTATGCTATCTCACAACAATAGCTACAACAATCTTACCAAATAGGCTATCTTGGGTCTCTTCTGCTCCAGCTAAACGTTTCCACCGAGGCCAGAACCAGCTAGCTTGGCTCTTCACAGTGAAGTTCTCTTTAACACTTCTCTTGTATGATGCAACCGTCATTGGGATAAATGGTTGCAACACTTTTGTTGCAAGGACTTGCGTTGGATTGGTGTGGACGTGGCCTTTACTTAATTTGCATTTTTATTAAAATGGCATGGTGTAATAGTGAATCGTCTTCTTTATACATTTGTTTTAATATTGTCCATGAATAAAAAAAAAAAAAAATGCTGTTGTCCACTGCAATATTAGGACAATTATCCAAATTGTATTATCTAAACTACATATTACTACCTAAAATAGCACAAGGGATAGATACACCACAAATAATGGACATCTTGATCATCTCTGACTATAACAAAGAATTAACTTTCACAGAATAAATAAGACAATAAAAAAAGACAAGAACAAAGTTAGAATTTCTTAGCGCTTTGATACCAGCACCAAGAGAAGACCCTGCTTCTGCGAGGAGCTGCCATAGCGAGTTTATTTACAATTCACAAAATACAGGCTTCTCTTTCAGTTTTCAAGCATTTCACATTATCATCATCCTTTTTTGACCCATTTAAACTTTCTCCTCCTCTCTCTATTGGTCAGTCTTTGGTTTTCCATGAATGAAAACTCAGCATAGCAAGAAGACCACTTCTACAACAGCTTTAAATTATCTTTAGCCAGCATGTTTTTTTCTTCTTCCATTTTAGAAATGTATAAGTAACACAGGTTATTCATCGCTACCTGGTTGTAATAGAGAATGACCTTGACACAATTGGGTCATAATAATTCATATTTGTATAACTCAGTAAAATTTGTCTCCAAAATATAGCTGGCTTTCATCTGCCCATCTCTCTACATCTTATGTACAATGCTCTAAATTCCTTGCATATGGCTTCAAAACACAAAGTTATGTCTCAAAGGAACTCTTGCTGTGTCGTTGTGCGTTGAGTGTGTGGCGGCTATTTGGAAGGCCTTGTGTTGTAGTAGTAGTAATTGTCATTGTAGACATTACCTTTTTCACGGTGAAAATCGATGTAAATTACTGTAAGTGCTACGAAGCCGTGCAGATTTTAAAATCAAAGAAAACAAAACACAAAACAATCAAACAAACAAAGAACTGTTTTGCTAAGGCATTCAGTCATGCCCTTTAGGACCAATCTGAAAATTAAGACTTCTATTCTAAAATGTGATATATTGTAGTATTCCTGTGAAAACAAAACAAACCAAAGTCTTCTTGAAGTGTTTACCATGGATTATCTTGAAAAACAGAACATTCAATTTCAATTTTTTAATTTTCACCAACATTTCTTTTTAACATTTTGTTAAACATGGTCTTTAGCCAATGTTTGACAAAATGCTAAAAGGAACTACAGTTGACCTTGAAAATGTACCCGTGGCGTGGGTAAATCTCTGTAAAAATAAGTAACTTTCACCTAGATATCGCATTTTGAGATAAAACTCTGCAAATGTGTATCGGTAGCGATCTGCTGCAAAGACTGATCTGGATCCATCCAAGTCACCTTTTTTATCAGAGTAAAGACCCACAGACTAAGCATACTGGAGACAAGTGTGTTGACCTGAAAGCACTGACATCATGTACAGAGCTGATCCATCCATCCAGCCAGCCAGTGCTTTCAGGTCCATGGAACTAGTCTACTACAGCAGTGCTTTAGAAACCCCTCAAGGAACCCTGAGAGTCCCTGGACCCTACTTTCTGAACCACTGGTCAACAGTCATGTCAGGCCATGGATCTCCACTTATACAGTTATACTGCTATATTACGTTTGTAAAAACAAAACAGCCTACAAAGTAAAATCCAGAGTGAGTGTACCCATGTCACTAAAGGGTCCAGCTGGTTACATTGTCACCAGGGTTGGGATCTTTTAGGATTTTAACGATTCCCCTTCCTGATTCCTATAGGGGGTTCCAAATGGACCCTTAGACGTCTGCAACTATGAGAGTGTACAAATGGAAGCTTGTATGTCTGTAACTCTGAGAGTAAACAAATGTACACTCACAGAGTTATGGTGGTCCTTGAAATTAAAACGTATTGAAAACCACTGATATTGTAATTGTATAGCAGACCACAGTCCACATACCAGCGCTGACATACCACCGGTTTCAGGTTTCCTCAATGTTGGATCCGGTTCCGGGTCCCAACAACAATTTGTGCACTCTGTGAGTTACAAAAGGGACAAATTAACACTGAGGATTTTACTGTGTAATTTACACTCATCCAGTAACAGTAACAGCATACGATCACATTCATCCTCATAACAGATGCATTATGCCTCTAATCCCAACCACAGCTAAGTGTGGTTTAATACTCAAGTGTTACAAAATCATAAATGTGACTCAGCTTTATCAGTAGGCTGAGGAAATAACTTAATACAAGTCCTGCCAGTGTCGCCCAGATGAGAAGGAAGTTCTTCAGACTTTAAATAAATCTAAAAATAATATTAGTTACTACATATTCCTGATTAAACTTAATGTCAGAAAGAGGCAACAAGCCCTTTTCTGACTGTAAGCAGCCACATTACAATGCGCTGGCAAAGTATCTGACCATTATTTGTTCATGTCAAGTCACGTAACCAAAACAGCCTTTTCCGGAACAGAGATTTCATAATTTACTTGGTTGTACATATTTTCCATTGTTTTATGTGTGAAGTTTTAAGCTTAGCACTTCCTTGTGTTCAACGGATGAAGTGGTAGTAATATATACATGTATATTTATACACTGTATATACAGTATATATATTTTCTTAAAGTGCAAAGTATGTGTACATTAACAGCTGAAAGAGGGAATATTTCCCATCCAATGTTGAAGGTGTGAGCATTGTCTGGATGTTATGAGGTGTTTGGGAAGGTTTATCCTTATGGTCTATTAGGTCTAATTTGTCACTCTTTATCCCTTCAAGTGTCCATTACATCAGCCTACATAAGCCACTTTAGGGGACGGGACTGACAAATGAAACCTAAAGGAAAAACAAAAGGGCAGAGAAGGACTTGGTTGGGGGGTAAACCGGATTCCCCCTTTGAACATCGCGACGCTCTCGTCTTCTCGCCTCCACGCGACCTTCTCTTACTTGTCTCCGTCTCGCTCCCCGCGGAGCTGCCTCTCGTGCTGCCGCTTGGTGATGGCGTACTTGAAGAACTCGTAGACGGACCAGCTGATGGCCGTGGAGGGCATCTGGTATATGACCCGGGCCTGGACGCCCTTGAAGAAGGCCGGCACGCCGCCCATCCTGTAAACCGTCCGAAAGGCCTCGCCCAGGCCCGAGATGTGGCGCGAGGAGCCACCGGCGCCGGCAGAGGCTGCCGCCACCGCCGCGGTGACTCCTCCTCCTCCGCCCGCGGCGGCCACGGTCGCCGGGGCCTGGATCACGTGGATGGCCAGGGCCTCCTGGGTGTTGAGCAGCGTCTTGCACACGTCCAGCGGCGTGGTGACGGAAGCGGCCAGCGCGCCGGCCAGCGCGCCCGACACCACGTGCGAGGTGGGGTTGTACTGTCTGTGTGGGTTGAGCAGCTCCTGCAGGTACTCGTAGGTCATAAAGTGGAGCGCCTGGAACGGCACGTTCATGGTGAGCTGCGTGGTGTAGCTGCGGTAGAAGGCGGCCGGGCCCTCGTGCTTCACCAGGGCGCCGATGCAGTGCAGCACACCGCGGTACGGCGAGTTGTACATCTGCATGCGCTGCTTCACCACTGCCGGAGAGGAGGTTAGGACGCACAGGACACATGTTAGAATGCAACAAAAGATACAAGCATATATACAAGCTCGCTGAGCTTGTATATATGCTATTTTTGATTAGCCAACACAAAAATCTATGACACAGATGCTTTCCAGGTTTTGATGGGTTAAATTGATATAATATAATAAGCCCCAACTCTGCACAATTGCACCATATAGTCTGAGTTCCCACTTTTCCACATTTATAACATAATTTATACTAGTGATGCACTGATTGATCAGTTATCCATGTCCATCCTAGATTATTATTATTAGATGTTGCACCAGTCAGAAGCCGGTTTCATGAAGTTAGGGCATATGGACTACTCATATATTACAGGATACATTTGCATTTTCCCACTATTATGTTACAGTACTTTCAAGTTCATTCTCCAAACTGTCAATGGGAGCCTTCTCCATTAGAGTTGGCAAAGAACAGTCATGAGCTCCCCCTAGTGTCACACCTGCAGAGTTACACATTTGTGTGTGTGTGTCATGTGAGCCAACATATCAGAGCAGTGGTTCTCACAGTGTGGTCCAGTCCAGCCGTCCAGGGACCCCCAGGGCTCCTTGAGGGGGTTCCAAAGGGACCCTTTAGAGTGGTCGATAACTCGGAGAGTGTGCAAATAAGAACCAAATGGACCGGGTCCATTTGGTTCTTATTTGTACACTCTCTTTGAGTTATGGGGTCGTTGAAATAAAAGGACTTTGAGAACGTTTGAGTATTATTAGACTCTTACGTATAATTAAAGTAAGAAGAGAACAGACTTCGTACAGTACCTTCTGCTGGGTTCATAACAGCGTCATGGAGTACCGTGGCCATGCAGCCTGCTACACCTACAGAAGACACACAAAGAGCAGAGGGGGGTTAACCTATAGCAGGCTCAATATAATGACCAGTAAGAAAGTAATAGCCAGCACTACAAAGTCCTTCTGGTACTTCTAAAAGAATTGTACAGTTAATATCCAAGTTTTGCCTCACATTTACCCCACCCCTCCCGCATTGTACAGAACCATTGACATAACGTAGCGTGTGTGACCCCTTATTGACACAGCTCTCGGACATTTCGTTATTTCTGGCGACAGACAGTGGACAAATATTTACAGTATACGGTTATGTGTAACTGAAACAGTGGTGTCCCGTTCACTTCCATTCTACACAAGCGATGGGGTGTAGTTTCCGGTTGCAAAGCATTGTTGCGTCACATACTTGGATTCAACTTTTTGTTTAGTGTTGACGTATTTGATGCCCACTACCATTCCACATTTGTGTGACCGCACCCCAAAGTCCTCCAGCTATCAGTGCCATTCTGCCATGCATTTCTACGGTAAAGAGTAAAGACACACCCTAGCACTCTTGGCAGCTGGCGTTTTCTTTTTTTGGCAGCACACCCCAGGCATCTAAATTAGAACATTTTAACTTTTGGAGGAGCGCAGCTCATCAATATCCCTTTTTTTGATTGACCAATTAAAATTAAGGAAGAGGAGGGACTAAGGGCTCTATTATGATCCAGGTCTTATGCCTTATGCCTTAACTTCTTTGCCTTTTTTTTACTATTTTGAAAAACATTTTTAAATACTTCAAATGCTGATCTACATCTGCACGTTGTGAGCTTGCAGATCAGCTATTTGAAATATTAAAAAGAATATGTCTATATAGTAAAAAAGGCAAAGAAGTTAAGGCATAAGGCATAAGACCTGGATCATAAAGCCTGTATCAGAGTCGGGTCCGCGGTGGAAGGCTATCCACCGCGGTGTAGTGCCGTGTAGTCTTTTTGAGTCATAAAACTACAACGTTAACGCTCAAAAAGACTACACAGCACCGCGACCCGACTCTGATACAGGCTTTATAGAGCCCTATGTGTCAATTACAAAGTCAAAAGAGAGGTTGCTATTGGCTGTCTCTCACAACAGGGTCATTTATGACTTGCTTTGAAGGGCTATACCGCAACCATGGCATCCATGTTTAACGTTTTTTCTTTCTGTGTAGGCTGCCTATTATCTATTTGTGATAAAAGCGTTCAAGCACAGCAATAAGACGTTCAAGCACAGCAATGGTTCGTAGGTTCGAACATTGCGTAATATGTGACAACAAACACTCAGTGTACTTTTAAGAAGGGCTCTAGAACATAATATCTAAGGCACTTCACAGTGGGGAGAAAGAAAAAAATGTACTGTGGACACACACAGCCCTTAATGTTAGAGTGTGGGCGAAAAGCCAAAATATTCCCGGCAGGTCTTCTTTATATTTGATAAATTGTGTCGCTGCGGGATAAATCACCCGCCCGGCCTGCCCTCCCCTGTAACTAAAGGGACTCGCATCAGGTAGCGAGTGTGAACTCGTGTTTTAAATCACAATGATAAACATATTGCAGACACAAGTTTTAGTATCCAGACTTGACAGCAAAAGTTGCGAGACCGGGCGACACTTTCCTGCGTCATCAAGCTTGCAACTGCACAGCGACGACTTGCAGAAACTAGCGCTGCAGTTTCATTTTCGTGTTTGTGGCTCGTTAGTAAAAGCCTCCCCAGAATTCAATCACAATCACAGTGTAATACCTAACTGCTGGCCAAAATTGATTCGCATTTTGGGCACATTTTATTGCACTGTACAGGTTAATTGGGCTACATTTCATTTGATGAGGTAGATTTGGCTGAGTATCACATTTGGGAAGACCGGGAAAATCGCCTAATAAAAACATTCTGCGATGGGACTCATCTGCTGACATATTCCGCCCAAGCCTAGTAGCAGTACTGTTAGCACAACCATTGTGTTCCATGGCTAAAGTCAGGACAGGCAAATAAAAGAACACACCTGTGCTCATGAGATACCAAAAAACAGAAGCACTTCCAACAGTCTTTAGGAACAGTAGGGTGTAGCAACATCCTGTGTGTGAGTGTACACAGGCTTAACTAGTTCCTTACCATTAGCAAAGTGGCTGTTAGCTCCCGGGTAGACTGCGTTGTTCAAGGAGAATTTGATCTTCTCGTAACAGGCGAAGTACAAGGCATGGGCTGGCCCCGCCCCAACCGCCATTACATTCAAGCCCCGGACAGGCCTCCACACCCCTTCGGTCCGCACGATCTGCCGCAGGGCGTCCATCACGTTGCGGTAGCGTGCCCCAGGCTCCGGCTGCAAGCTCTGCATGCGTGTCTATGACAGGGGTGAAGAGACAAGAGGTCAGACCATCACCAGATAATGGCAGATATGGATTGGATTGCTAAAGTAAAGTTCCCCCACACTAGCAGACAGTTATGAATTAAACTGTGTTAAGGATACTTCCCTTAGGGCATACATGGGCCACATGCGGCCCCCACCTTCACTTAATGCGGCCCACAGGTTGATATCAGAATACTGATATTATTTATATTAATTCCAAACATGAAAAACAGGACCTCCTTTAATTACTTCAGTCCATATTAGTAGTTTTTGATGACTAGTAACATTTTACTCTTTTTTATGTCCAACTTATTTGTAATAAGGTTCATAAAGTTAACATGTTGTAAGTATAACTAAGTAAAGAACACGCCCCATTGCGACACGTTTAGCGCTTGTAGACTAGCTATTTTTAGCAAGCTATTCGTGACAGAATGATGGGGTGGGACATCAATTTACGAAATAAGTTACGTTCAAATATGGAGATACAGTAAGAGGTTTCTGTTGACAGCAACAGTATGCAATGTGGCCCCCATGGAGTGAGTGTGGAAATACAGTGGCCCCCTCTATCCTCTAAAGTTGCCCAACCCTGCCTTCGGGAAACGCACACGTTGCGGTAACACATTTTCTTTTCCGTGTTAAAGAAAACATCTTGATCGATATTACAACATAGTGAATTACCACAAACATGGACATGATTGTGGCTTCTGTGGGTTTTCAAAATAGGTTTTCAATTGGAAAAACCCTGGGAGAAGGTACAGTATCTAAATAATTAATTATATATAGCACAGAAAGTGTTACATTATACAGCAGTTACATACACTGTAATTGAAATTGCTGCTACACCAACTATAGGCTGAAACAACTGCAACACACCATCCATGCCAGCGGTCAGCGGAGGCCTTTTTCTTTTTGGGATAGTACGTTTTCCCTGCACTACAGACGTTCTCTCAGAAATAAAACAAATTTCAGATTATTCCATCGCCCGAGGAATGAATATTGAATTACAAATTATTTATTCTCTTGTAGTTTCTGGGAATCAGCTGTCCCAACTCCATTAATAACTTACTAAACGTGTACAGTATGTATGAAAAAGACCATGAAGCACTCCAGAAATTTGTTTTTACACAACGTGAAAAATTCCCGCTTTCTTCCTGAGACGTAATCATTGATTCAGGGCTGCGGTTGGGAGGCTGCCATGGAAATTCCTTCTCTAGACTGCTGGGAAATGACTTGGCCTGTTGGAATGTGCCAACTCACCCCCAGTCCCAGAAACTGTCATGTGTTCAGTTGTCCTGGTTATAACTGATTTTGGAGAGCGAGGCACAATAACAGACAAAGTATTCATAAAGAAAATGAAAGGAAAACCCCTCTCTCACCACTCCCCAATAGACCAGTCTACTGAAGAAACATAACCTAAAATGTTAATAAAGTAGGATAAGGAATACGAAACTCAAGGAAAACATCATGAAATTGGAAATCTGAAAAACAAGTTCAATACAATCATTACATATTGATATGTCTTACACACTGTATCTATGGGCTCTCAAGTGCTGTACCACGTGCCGTTTACATTTCTGACTAATAAAGTATTCAATCAATCACATTCCTGTTAATAGCCATAAGCAGCATGTCTGGCTGAGATGTTTGACCACCATCTGTCTGTGCGTCATCATAAGGAACCAGAAGAAACCAAAAAAGCCCCGCACAACAGCTTATGCCCAGAAAGTTATAATTTTAGCCATAAGGGAAACTCCTGGTTGAAATGCTACTGGCTTGAACCTTGTCCTTGTTGGATACGCAACTACTACTGCACTATGTAGCTTGTAGATAACAATGTTAATAGTTTACAGCCAGCCATGTACTGTAAACTGTATTACACTGTTAATAGTTTACAGCCAGCCATGTGCTGTAGACTATTTATTACTACACTCGTGCATGTCCCGGATGAATTGTCCACGTGCCGAAAGCCAATGGCCTTCACAATCGATTCTTCTGTGCAGTGTGACTGGAATTCTTAGATTTTTAAATCATACAGCAAGCTGGTGTCCCATCTCTCCATTGGCATTTAATACATGAAAACAAAATAGCCATATTCTACACTAGTACGCCATTTACAACTGACCGTGAGCAACAGGAGCAATCTAGGTAGAACTGGACCACCAAATGCACCTATATGCCTTTTAGACGAGGTCTGGTGGCTTTATAAAGAACAGAATCTCCTAGGCCAAATGACAGAATTGGCAGGTGTCAGGAGTATTGTGGCCGTACTTAGAGGTACTACTGTCCTTCACTACTGTAGAAGCCTGCAATGTTTATTAACATGTGTCCTCCTGTCAACGTGTTGAACTTGAAAGACAATGCATTCTGGGTAGCACCAGAGACTCTTGAGCCCTAAATGTAGCCTAAATGTATGGTATATAGGCCATGATTCAGAACCACACCTCACTCTGCTCGACAGGAACGAGGAAACTGCTTAAAAAAAGAAAGAAATGCATCACACAATGACCATAATGCAAGAGAGGTCCAAGTCATGACGTTGACCAACCAGCTCTGTTGACACCAGGAAACAGATTATGAAAATGAAGACAATGGTCACAGTGAGGAAGCAGTCCACTAAACATTACTAGAATAGCAACCAAATGTACTTCCTAGTACACATACTAACTGACAAAGCAGTGATTCAGATTTAGTTTTTTTTTTTTTATCTTTCAAAAACCTTTTAGACTATGTTCACTTCGATTACTTGAAGCTACAGTATTTGAACTGGTTGACCAACATCAAGCTAAATCTTTAGAAAATATACATCATGACATTTCCTGTTAACATGGACAAACAATGTTACAGAGCCAATTCTCTGAATCAAGCGTTCAAACTGTTATGGTGATATGTAATTTTGTGTTTATAATATCATGATGACAATATAGTTTCTGCTCTCTCTCCACTTCTCCTGTTCATTGGGCCTTGTGTATACATCCAATAGTCTGTGTGAGAAACTATGGACTTCAGCTGCCAAGTTCAAAGCTGCAACTAAAGCGGGCAACATTATGGAGGCCCGATATCAGGTGTTAACTGCGTAGCTAGCTAGCTACTCACAGCTTGCCTTGTACAACAAGCACACGTGAGAGCAAAGGTAGACATGAGGACAGGACAGACAGCTGGCCTTGTCGGCCTTCGAAGAGCAACAGGGTGCCAACAGGTACCACCAAACAAGACATGACCTTGAACAATATCGCTACTGTAAAAATGTACAGAAAAAGGTCAACTCTCAACAGAACTGTCATTTCCTATGTAACTGTGATTTGTGACAAATGGCCAGATGATACTGCTGGAGACCAAGCCGCCCTGACATCAACTTTTAATGTTAAATGATAAACTTAGCAGCACCCGGTGAAGTCGCCACTAAGCAATGTCAGTAAAACTACAGCTATCAATCCATGGCAAATAGGATGCCATACATGCCACACAGGACTGGACACATCTCTTCATTTTCTTATTAAGAAATCAAGGATCTAAACCTGTACGCCATTATGATTCCACTCACCGGGCAACTCAACGCTTGATAGTAATACACACTCAAGACGCCTAGCTCAGATCAATACAATTATATAATATGTACTTTAGTACACCAGCAATCAATACCCACAAGTGGGCAAGTTCATCTATAGTTATATAACTGTTAACACCCCGTCATCTACAGTCTACACACACTGTTGCCTGATAACGTGGGTGTAATAACATCAACAACACACATAATCACAAACTTTCCCACATGACCCAGATCCACTACAAAACAAAACAAAAACGACTTTTTACAGTTACAACAAAGTAAGATCATGAGTATAACTCAGAGTACAAATGGAATCCAAATGGACCCTTGAGTGTCAATTAGGTCCCATTTGTACTCTCTCAAGACAGTGTAGTAACTGTAGTTACAGTGTAGTAATTATACACCCCAGTGTAGTAACTATATCGTAGTTAAAGTGTAGTTACTACACTGCAGTGTAGTTAATAAAGGGCAGTGACTGTGTCGTTACTTTAACTACAGTGTAGTTATGCTAACTAATGCTAGTCTGCTAACAAGCCCTCTCAGTCAGGCTTAGTTGACGCCGGGCCTAGTAGTAGTAGCAAATACATGCTGTAATCGGCGTCATGGGTCGTTGGATAACACAAACAAACATGTTATAAAATGCACGTCCAATGTGATGGTATACCTTCACACAGTCGATGGGGTACATGAGGCAGTGCTCCATGATGCCAGCCACGGACCCTGCCAACATGTGGGTGCTGGTGGGCACCCCCTGAGGAAGCCCCTCATAGTCTATTTCAGGAGGCTCCACCGCCGCGGTGGAGGAGTGCTGCTGCTGCAGCTGCTGCTCCACCATGGAGGATGTCCGATGAACGTACGCCGCCACCGGGCTAAAGTCCTGCTCTCCGCCGAGCCTCGGCGACGGCGACGACGACGACGACAGACTCCCGACCACGAAGCCTCCCGTGGTGTCCAGGAGCCTCCCGCCGAACCACCGAATGTCCGCTGCGGCCGTCGACGCACCGCTGTGGTTGTGTGCAGCGCTGCTGGAGGTTCTCTCCACCGACATGGTGACTCCTCCGCCTCGCCGGGAAACGAAACCGTCCGCTTCCATGCGGAGGGAGGGAGGGGTGAGGTCCGTCGACTGGTAGTAGTCAAAGCGGGCGGCTGGTCTTCGCCTTCGGGTGTCGCGGTGGTCCGCCGGGTCCGTCTTTCTTTTCTTCCCCCCGCGGTGCAAAACAAGTCGGCTTTCCCAGCCCAGATAACAACCGTAATGTCCGTCCGAAGCCAACGGGAGGAGAACCACCAAAGCAAACCGAACCGCGGAGCCTCAGGTCGTTACGGCGCGCGGGCGGTCGAAGGGGTCGTGGAACGGGCCGGAAAGGACGTAATGTCGGGGGTGGGGTGTGGCTTCCAACCGGAAACAGTGTTTTGTTTGGAGAAAGTAGCTGTCAGTCATCCAGGATCGGACGAGACGTCCACGCGATTGGCCGTTGATTCATAACAGTAAAGGCGGGCAGATTGAGCGGGCGGGACTTGAGCGTTGCGATAACGGAAGGGCATTTTGCGGTATTTTCATAACAGTCTGTGGTCACGTGGGTTACGAGCAAGGGCCAGGGTGGTGTAATGTTGCTTGTGTTGCTGCTTATGTAATAATAACAGGTGTTATAATATCATATATTTGGTCGTTATTTGGTAATGTTGCCACAGACACACTTGTAGAAACAAACAACACAACCGGTCCTTGACCCGTCAAGGTCAAACGTGACAGGGAGCAGAGGTTGTGGATAGATCAGTTGACATGTTGTTTTTCTTTTTTTTGCCCACGCAATATTACGTAGACCATATAGAGGTAATAGACACGTGCACGCACTCATGTTTTCGGAATGAATGAAGCAAAAAGCATTCGTGGAAAGTTACTAGATTTACTTTACTGGAGTATTTCCAATTTTCTACTCACTTCACCTCAGACTCAGATGCAAATATTATGATACGCAACTACATTATTTGACAACTTTTTACTTTGTAGATTATTATGATAAAACATACATTACTCGCAATGCATTTATTTGTGAGCTTGTAGATTTGCGAATTCCGGAGTTTCTCTTGTAATAGAGTATTTCTACGTTGCAGTATTGATACTTTTACTCAAGTAAACAATGTGATGACTTTAGACTTTTACCACCACCAGTCCAGTGCAAGTTGGCAACTCATTCATTCTACTGTACAATCTACTGTAGGCCTACCTGTCATGTGGGCATTTGTCCACAGGGAGGCGTAGTTCAGCGCACGTGTGACGTGGCTTACAAAACAACAGGCGAAAAAAAATCCACTCCCACCCGGATATACGTAATGTGTTGGATTTAAATACGTCGTTTTGTCATTTCCCATCTGAGCATGATCTCTCCTGCCTGCTTCTGTAGTAATCTCCATAACAGAGGAAGTAGGCTTTTTACATTTTGTACTAAACAAATAATAACACATTTACAACGACCAATTCAACAAGTCTTGGACACGCACGGTAAGTGTATGATGATCACACATCATTGGCATTATAACCATATGGAAGTAACCAATGGATAAATGGCACGCCCGGATACAAGGAAGCCGGTTGTTGCTAGCTATGCACTGCACTTTATCATTATATTGTGCTCTTATAATAACTGTTACATGTTTTGTGAGCAAATTATCTCTTCTCTGCCTCTGGCAAAGGGAAAAACATGCTGTCATAGGCTAAATGGTGATTTAATTCGGCCAGGTGTATTGTGGTGGCGACTAGTTAAATTACATATTAGCAATAAGGAATGTCTTGTCTGTTGTTATTTAATGCAAATCAATATCGTGACATACATGCTCTGTTTCCTTTTCTCAACTCTCCTCCAGGCAGCACAACAGAAGAAACCACACCATGACTTGACAACTGTGCACAGTCTTGTATTTCACTCTATAACATATGGCAAGGTAATGCACTCAAGAACTCGTGGTTTGTGGTTGTCACATTTTTCATGTCAAAGACCCCAAATGTATTTGGTCGTGGACCCACATCTGAAAATCTTTTGTGCCAGGGACCCTCATACAAAAACCCCATATGCTGTTAAAATGTAAAAATATTAAACTTTCCCCACGTGTTTTTATTTTTTCCTGGTTATTTTTTGGGGGGAAATGGCAGATCTACAAGCTCACAACGTGTCACATCAAGACACACTGAGCTTGTAGATCAGCTATTTTTAAATAGCAGATTTTGATGAAAGTTTTAGTTCCTTACTATCAATCATTTTGCTGGGGACTCCCTGGAACTCTCTCATGGACCCCTGAGGGAGTACAACCACTGTTGAAAGGAATATTATGCTTCACCAATAGATTTTTTTAGGAAAGCTTTCAGCCCATCTTACCAGTTATCAGTAACTTAACACTCTTATAGTCATTACGTAAGACTGGTATTACTGGCCTTATCTTTATAGATATGCATGCATTTGGCAACAGCAATCTAGAGCACTATGGAGGTTAATTATCAAAGTAAGTGTGATAACTCCTGTCAATTATCTCATTATCCAGTGAGATGTATGATGTCCGCCCAGCTGATTTCACAATATACTGTATGTTGTATGGAAGGATGACTTGACTTGTACTGTGTACATTTAATGCACCAAAACCATAATTTATTTATTCTAGCACAGTTGGAGTGAAGCTTGGTTTGGGGTATCTGGTGAAGGGTCCATCCATGACTTCATACTTTTGTTTGTTTGCTTGTTTGTTTCTTCTATTCTATTCTCAAATATTTTACTGGACAGCTTTCCATTGATTGTAATAATTTAATCAAAAACGACATGTTTAAGCAATATATACTTTAATACAGATTAGGCTTCAATGAATATATTTTAAAATGTACTTTTTTAATGTTTTTAATTAAAGTACTACAATCAATGAAAAGCTATCTTGTGAAAATGTCACTTATGCCCTTTGCGCTCCAAGCCCTATTTAGTTCTACGCCAATCAGAACACCTTGACCTGTGTTGGTCCTCAACATGGCCGGTGTAGGACTACACATGAAGCCCATGAATTGATGATGATGATGGATACAATTTTGTGACATGTTTTCATTCTCATAATCTCTCATGTATTATGTTGTTCTTCAGGATCAGCCTGTCCTGTGTGCCTGCCTCCTGGTACTGCGGCTGTGTCCCCAGGCAGAGGCTGCTGCTGCTGCTGCTGCTGACCTGCATGACCCTGCTGCTCCTGGGCCTCTACCAGAGCCAGCTGCTGGGCCCCCAGCAGCACCGCCTGCACCGCCTCAACAAGTAAGCCCAGCTTAACGCCATTAAATTTAGGCCTAGAATTATTGAATGCTTTAACCTGTGAAAAATAGCAGATATACAAGCTCACAGCGCGGCACCGAGTGCCGCGCTGCGAGTTTGTAGATCTGCTATTTTTGAAAAAGTCTTGAAAATGTGTGCAAATCTTTGAATATATGTATTTTTAAAGCGAACGTTTGTAACTCCAATTTTGCTTCTGGGTGGTCCCTGGAACTAAATATTTTGAGATGGGGGTCCGTGGCCAAATAAATATCATTTTGGGGGTCCTTCACATGAAAAGGTTAGAGAACCACTGACATAGTAGTCTCTCAAGAACAGACTAACTGAGCTCCAGTTAAGTGAAAAGGACCTTTTCTTTGACGATGGCTGGCCAGATTGCTGACATAGAAACATTTTCAAAAAATCTTAGAAGGATTCAAAAGACACTTATAGAATCGGTTCAAAATTCTAATTTTAACATTTTTTCAAAAATAGCAGATCTACAAGCTCGCAGCGCGGCACTTGGTGCCGCGCTGTGAGCTTGTATATCTGCTATTTTTCAATAGTTAAAGCATAAAATAATGATACACAATAATGTGTACCCGTTCTAAATGGGTTATGACCTGAAAAAAGGAAAAAGAAAGAAAGTTCAAATCAGTTCTGTATTGGTCATTGAATGCGGTACCACGGCTTGTCGGTGCCCGTGGACATCTCTCACTCTTTTGAGGTAGATTGACAGGTACATGGGCCCCTTGAGTATCTTGAAAACCAGTCCAGGCCCATTGCAAGTAGCCCTGAGCCATCCCACCTATAATTAGCAGGGGTTAGGTTGAATCCTATATAGGAGGTCTGTGAGGTAGAAAAGCATGAGAATTGGATGAATGCGTAGTGACTGTTCAGTGCTCATTCACTCTGTTGCTCTTGACTACTGGGATAGTATACACTAATTGGAGGCCTGCTTAGGCCTGCTCAGACTACCCACTGTTACTGTTTTGGTGATACACATTACTCTTGATTTCCATGTACGGATGGAAATTCACTTCTAGCTAAATCTGGCATGTTTGCATAACATCATGCTCAATTGATTCACTTTATTGTACATTTGTTGAATGTTCGTGCACTGTCCTGTAAATGAACAAATAAAGTAAAAGTAAAATCTGTACATGTATTCCTACTGTATGCACTTCGGAATCAGAAATGATGTTATTGTTCCATAACATCTTTACAGGTGTAAAGAAGTGGGTGAATTGCTCCAGATAATGCCATTGGTGTTATTGTACATATTGGTGGATCTACTTGGTTTTATCCTTACTATACTATGGTGCTGCTATGATACGTGAATTTCCCTCTGGATCAATAAAGTCTATCATTTTATAACTCTGCACTGCAGGTACTTAATTATTCCTGGGCGCATTAGTAAACTGTCTCGACAAGCTGCGCTCTGCTTTAGATTTATGTTACTAGTTTATATTCATCCAATATGCCGTGACAGGAGTTCTGTCTGCAAGTATGAAAACCTTGTGTGAAAAAAAAAATACTGGATTTTGATAAACCCTATATGGCGACAGTGGCTCAGGGGTAGAGTTGCCATCTAAGGCATAGGCTACACGGAGCTGGATATTTCATATATCCCGGTTTTTCAGATATCCACAGAAAAATATCTAGGTCCACATGACAAAGATATCTAGGTCTAACAAGCACACACACAGTAAAGTCTTCAGAGATATCCGGGTTCCCTGTCTACACGGATCCAGTGAATCGGATATTTTTCAATCTCTCCACTTATTCCGTGTAGACACGCTACCCGGATATCTCTTAAGACTTTACTGTGTGTGTGCTTGTCCCCCAGTGGAGGTATGGGGACTCAGATTATTTTAGACCTAGATATCTTTCTTGTGTGGACCTAGATATTTTTCTATGTGGATATCTGAAAAACCGGGATATATGAAAAATCCAGCTCTGTATAGCCATAGAACACGGAGAGTTTGAACAAGAGTCTGAACCCCTAGTTGCTCCCGGTGAGCAGATTGGTGCCTTGCATGGTGTCCTCTGCCATCGGTGTATGAATGTGTGTGTGTGTGTGTGTGTGTGTGAATGGGTTATTGTAATGGGTGAATATAATGCACAATCTATGTAAAGCGCCTTGGGAAAAGGTGCTATATAAATCACAATTTTTAACTCAAACAAATTGTTCTTCCACCATTCATTGACGTTCACCTCCTCCACAGATACCTGTCCATAGCAGAGACCATGGAGGCCACTGATGTCCTCAACCCGTCCCTGAACTACGGGGTGGTGGTGGACTGTGGCAGCAGTGGCTCCAGGGTGTTCGTTTACTTCTGGCCGCCCCACAACGGCAACCCCCACACACTGCTGGACATCAAGCAGATGAAGGACCACGACCGCAGACCTGTGGTCAAGAAGATCAAACCTGGTGAGCAAGGGCTCCGTTATACTTTGTTTATGTGCCGGTGTCGTGCTCAGTCAATGGCAGATCTACAAGCTCACAACATGTCACATTCGTTACGTGTTGTGAGCTTGTATATCTGCTATTTAGGGCATGCGACCAAGTATAAATCCTGTCCTAATTAAGTAGGAGGGTGTTTCTTTTCTTTTTTTTTCCACTTATGTCCCAGACCCAGCACACACTATGAACTAACCCCTACGTAGGCAGTTTTGTATAATAGAAATGTATAAGCAAATACTGTATGTTTGTCTTTCCACATGCACTTACAGTACAGCTGTGGCAACACTTTGTACAAAAATATCCAATAAGATAACAATAGTAATACTAAAGCAGAAAGTAAAACGTAAAGTAAAGGTGCAAATAGTATGCCAGTCCAGACGAATGATTTGCAACACAACTCCTTGCAACATGCAACTACAGTACTTGCAACTACTTTCAACCATTGTCTCCAATGGCAGTTGCGTCGGTGTGGACACGTATTTCACATTTCACAATACATTATTCCTATGCAACCCACACATTGGTAAATGTGTGTGCTGTCAAAACAGAGGGTTAGGGTTAGGGGGTTAGATCTGGGGGGGGAGCGTTTCGTGTCATCTGTTCGACACCCAACTCTTAACCTAACCTAACCTCTGTGGGGTGAGTCGCTAACCCTCCCGACACTCCTTTGTCGAAATGATGGTCGTTCGAAAGAGCGAGATTTCCCAGATCTGGGGATGTTGTGTCAATGAGGTGAAAACCCTCCTAGGAACATGCCTGGAAGAGTACCTAAAGTAGGGCGCAGGGGAAAGCCTGGTATTCGTTCTAAACTGGTCTGTGTGATCCGGTACATAAAGAATTGTGTTCCGGTGGGTGTCTCATTCGTTTTTTTCCCTACATAATGCGAATTATTATACCAAAAGAAACGGCCGCCTGATGACATAAAGTTATTTCTGCTTTGGATCTGAAACCCTAAAATAGTATTGATCCCAGGTTAGGAAATATGGAACATTTCCCTCATTATACACATATACAGTATACAAGTATATATTGTATATGGAGACATTCACAAGTCGGCCATTATATAATTGCACTGTGAATACAGGCAGCAGAGGGTTTGAGGATTCCTCACATGCGATTGATTGGTTATCTTCATTCATGACCGTGTGTGTGTGCGTGCGTGCGTGCGTGCGTGCGTGCGTGCGTGCGTGTGTGTCAGTAACCAAAGCTCATACCAAAGCATGGAAATATAAACATATATTTGTGTTCCTCAAGAGCCTCGTGATCCTTTTTATTATTATTTGGATTAAACGCACACACACACACACACACACACACACACACACGCACACACACACACACGACCAGAACCTCTGGCGCCGTGCACCCCCAAAATGATTCACCAAGTTTAAAATATGTTTAGTTTGCTATAATCCTTTAGTTTATTTGGGTATAATACTCATTTGGTATGTCCATCTTTTATTCAGACTCGTAGCATGACTAGCAAGACTAAACAAAATTGATTCGCATTATGTGGGGAACAAAAAACAATGCGACGACAGCATATACATAGCAACAAGAAACATACAAGAACACTGCTACACTAAAATGTATGGGTTAAGTGAGCATGTTGTCGTGGTTCATACCAGATGCTGTCTTTTATCTTAGTCACAGCACAGAGATTAGATTGGACGGGGAGTGTGCCTAGAAGGCTACAAGCTGACGTGGTACTTTGCTCCCCAGGGACAGAACATGTTGTGTTTTTTATGTTTTATGTTGTGTTTATTTTGTACCGTTTCCACGAGGGTGGCTGGCTGGCCCCCTCCGGCACATTTGAACAGCTGCCATAATTTATTAAGAAATAAGAATGTTTTTAAGAACGTTAAAAAAGCAGACTACTGCACAATACATCTATTCATGTCAATTGATAACATTTGCATTATAAAAGGGACCTTGTTTACTTATTATAATTTATCTTTTCATTTGGTTTTGCATGATGTGCTAGTCGGCTAGTGGATAAAGAATACAGAGTAGAAGTGGAGCTAAATGGAATGTATAAAATAGCATTTTACCAAAATATGATGTATTACAGTTACAGTATGTACTACAGCTATACCTTGTGCTGTATGTTGTTTATGCGTTATATAATTAGTTCTGATAACTGATATTCAGGATGTGAGCCTACATAGAAACCTGGTTGAGCAAAGACCTGTTTCCAAAATCATAACTAATACATTAGCTTGTCTCTTTCACACAAGAAGTGTAAAGATGTTTGGCAGTTTCTCTTATAGTATGCTAACCGAGCTTAGCCATTCCTTGGAGCAGAAGGGCGGGGGGATACACTAGCCGGAGAATCTCTCCGGGAGTGCAGCTCAGTTCTGCCTCTTACACCCAGCCTTGTTGTGTTGTCCTCATGCTCAGGTATCTCCACCTTGGGCCAGAAGCCAACCAAAGCCAGTGACTACCTCCAGCCTCTCCTCAGCTTCGCAGCAGCACACGTCCCCAGGGCCAAGCACAAGGAGACCCCGCTCTACATCCTCTGCACCGCAGGCATGAGGCTACTGCCAGAGAGGTGAGCTTTAGATCAGGGGTCTTCGACGTTTTCAGGCCAAGGACCACTTAGTTGCACAACGCCTTGCGCAAGCTTAGATGTGGACGAGAGCACAGGGGTCTTCAACAGGGGGTCCAGGACGCCTAGGGGGTCCCAGAGTTACTAAAGGGGGTCCTCTAAATCTTTGTTTATATTAATCACTTGAACCCTAGTGTCTATATCCTGAGAACTTTAGCCAAAAATAGCAGATCTACAAGCTCACAAGTCACAACGCCTTGCAGCGTGAAAAAAAGGAGTCAAAGAAGGAGGACCCCCTTTAGTAACTCTGAGGACCCCCTACTAGGGGTCCCGGACCCCCTGTTGAAGATCCCTGCTTTAGATCATCCAGGGGTGGGCATGATGGAGAGGGCTTCTATATTTTCACATTCACTCCAGAGGCCCCAATGCATAGCAAAAATTGCCGATCTACAAGCTCAAAACGTGTTGCAGTTTTTGAACGAGGTGTGAATCCAAATTTCTCTGCTTAACAGTTATGTACCTGTGTGTCATTAGCCAACAGACTGCCATCTTGGAGGACCTGGTCACCGATGTTCCCCTTGAGTTTGATTTCTTGTTCTCTCAGTCACATGCTGAGGTCATATCTGGCAAACAGGAAGGTGAGTTTATAAGTGGGATTACCTGTTCAATGCTCACATTGCCTTGAGTTGGCTGTTAATGTTGAGCCATCATATCTCTTTTAGACACATATTCTAGGCACAAGATTAGTTTCTATTGTTTTAACTGTGCAATTACATAAATGGATAAACGTATCAGTTTACAGACTTGTGTGTGTTGTCTCCACTGATATTGTTTTACCTGAATGTGTTTGCTAGGCGGCTATCTTATTAATGTTGTGATACTGCCTTTCTACCTCAGGAGTGTATGCATGGATCGGCATTAACTTTGTGCTGGGCAGATTTGACCATGCTGATGAGGGTGAGTGTGCAATGGTTACTGTAAACGCTTTCAACCTGGCATCCCTATTGTGCTTCTTATAATACAAACATTTAAAAGAAATCTTTAATATAAAAACATTTTCTGAAATATTTCAAAAGTCTACACTCTCACATCACATGATTGCATCACAACGAGTTGTGAGCGTGTACATTTGCCATTTTGTCCGCGTGACACTGTTATAAGATGGATCAATCCAAATCTGACCATTATTAACTTTGTTGGCTTTAACTATGACAGCTACTGTATGTTCTTCTAAACACGCACATCTATGCATGTGCAATGAAAATAAGCATTTGCAGTTTATTTAATTTGACCGCTGAACACTGACTTAGAAGAAATAATTAAATGTGTTTTCATTCCCTTCAACAGAAGACGCCATGGTTGAGGTGACGACAGGGTCACAGAACCAGCAGCCAATCAGTCGACGGCGCACGGTGGGCATCATGGATATGGGCGGGGCTTCACTACAGATAGCCTATGAGGTGCCCAGTGCTGTCACCTTTAGTTCACCAGACGAGGTGAGCAACCATGTCCAAGTGCGATATCATCAAAACAGCATCAGAACAACTTCAATGGTCTAGCACAGGGGTCTTCAACATTTACAGGTCGAGGACCCCTTAGTTGAGAGAGAGATGAAGCAGGGACCCCCCCACAACCTTTTCAGCGATTCCATATAGTTTAATTGTTTGACAGCACAATCATCAGTGTATTTTGGATTCATGTCAATTTGTGTTTTCAGATATTTAACCACTTCAGCCGTCATTACCTAATAAACTTGACCTTTCACTCTGTACTTAGTCTGCTCTTTTTCACCTCTACAGTACACCAAACCTCTTTGGCGAAAATAGCTGATCTACAAGATCACAACGTGGGCTTGTAGATCTGGTATTTTTGGCTACAGTTCTCAGAATATGGACACTAGGGTTCAAGTGCAATATAAAAAAGAATAAAAAGAGTTTCTATCACTCAAACATTTGGAGGACCCCCTGTAGTAACTTTGAGGACCCCCTAGGGGTCCCGGACCCCCTGTTGAAGACCCCTGGTCTAGCATTTAAGCAAAGCCAACTGGGATTGAGTAGAAGAAGCTTGAATTTCTAGGTTGCCATAATTACAAGCCGCCCACTACAAGTATTGAAAAGCTTCAGCTTCAGCCTGTACCTTTTCGTCCAAAAGTTAATTGTTGACTATATTCTGTATGTTTGTTGAATCATGACCGAAATAAAACTAACTAAAACCAAAAGGGCAAAGACACAGTGCTAGGTACCCACACACCTTACGTTGCTCTGCAGTACGGTAACTAACACCTCAGTGTGTGTTCAGGAGGAGGCAGGGAAGAGCCTGCTGGCAGAGTTCAACCTGGGCTGTGACGTGGAGCGCACGCAGCACGTGTACCGCGTCTACGTCACCACCTTCCTGGGCTTCGGTGGCAACATGGCCCGACAGCGCTACGAGGACATGCTGGTCAACAGCACACTGTCTAAGAACAGGTACACACACACACACACACACACACACACACACACACACACACACACACACACACACACACACACACACACACACACACACACACACACACACACACACTAGGACTAGGGCATTCACCAAATATTCAAATATTCGAATATCAAAGTCACTATTCGACCCTGTTCACCAAAGTCGAATATTCGCTTTTTCTTTTCTTTAAAAAATATATAGTTTATAAAGCTTGGCTAGATTGGAAGTCATAAGAATGAGTTGTCAATGCCCCTGGTGGATGAATTTGTTAATGCTCTATACCAGGGGTTCTCAAACCTTTTTAGGCCCGACCCCCAAAATAAACATATTTGAACTGGGGACCTCCACCCTGACAAGCACTTGGAATTGTAGGTATTACATTTAACTTGGTTCCGCAGATAAATATTGTGAAAATAGCAGATCTACAACAACGCCTCGGCGTTGTGAGCATGTAGATCGGCTATTTTCACAATGTTCGCCTCTTGCTTACTTAATATTTGACAGTTTGGCCAGTCCTGTCGAATATTCGATATTCGAATACTTTATGGTCGAATAATTCGAATACAAAAAAATCACTATTCGTGAATGCCCTATCACACACACACACACACACACACACACACACACACACACACACACACACACACACACACACACACACACACACACACACACACACCCCTTCGGATATGAACAATGGAGCCATCACACATTTAGCACTCACCAGAGCAAATGACACTTGACCATCCCTTACATCGTCACTTCGAACTCATGCCATCTGGACGAAGACACAGGACAAAAGTTCATTTGGGTTGTCCCTGCGGCCGTTGCAGCGTTAAACAAACTGCTCTTCGCTGATAGGATATCTTTTGTGTATTTTGGGGACTTTGTGTATTGTCTTGTGTTCTATTGTTATGTGCTATATATATATATATATGCTTATGTGTTTTTCTGTCGGAACAGACTGAGAAGATGAATATCCCTGAGGGGACAATAAAGACTATTATTTTTAGTTACAAACAGTCACACACACAGTAGTGATAAGATGTTAAAACGGTTAACCGTGTATATGAAAAAATAAATAAAATACCAGACGCAAAACGCTAGCAGTGCAACACGCTCGTTCTGGTTTTTTTTTGTTTTTGTTTTTTTAAGTGATTGTCAGCAGAGAAGTGATCTTCTCTGACTAGATAACTATAACTCTTTAATTAGTTCTACAAGTGCTTCATTCTGGGATGCATGGGGTCACCGCAGTGCATGGTGTGACACGCGAGACGGTAGTGACAGCTGAGCCGACCTGCGCCATCCACAACCGCAATATTGACGGCAACTTTATCCTGTGGGATTTATACAATGTATATATATGTATACAATGTTGCTGCCCACCACAAAATCTATTAAGATCAAACCAAGCCACACATAAGGGTAAAAGCAGGCTTTGTATTCTACATATAAACCACAGTCAAGTTTCACTTTCATTAATGGCTTGTCTTCTAAAGGGCTTTACTCTGAAACCGTAGCTGATAGAGATACATAGGAAACAAACCACACGGCAGAGGGGAAGCATTTCCATTAACACAGGTGACTGTTTGACTTTAAACTTTGTTCACCACCTTCTAGGCCAAGGGTAACGGTTCCCATGCTTCTCAGGCAGTGACACCCCAAAAGAATCATATTCGAACAGGGGACCCCCCCACCCTGACACTTGGACTCGGTTCCTCAGATAAACATTGTGAAAATAGCCGCTCTACAAGCTCACAATGCCTCTCACTGCGTTGTACTGCTCAAGATAGATAGATAGATACCTTTATTATCCGAAGGGGGAAAACCAGTCAGCCGGAGGCAGCACAGCAGTTTAAGGACATTTACAAAGTTACAGAGAAGTATGAAAAAAGAACAATTGAACAGTGTACAGTAAAGAGCAAGGTACACCAAAGAACGGGAATTAAGAATATATACAAAAACAGTCAATGCTCATAAGTGAAACAACCATACTTAAAAAAGCAATACTTAAGCACAACTATGAACACAGTGCCAAACAAAAGTGTCCATAACAGTCAATGCTAGTCAGTGCTACAAGTATCTCACCGCCATGTCAAACACAAGCAAAATACTCAATACTACTACTAACACAACCTAATAGTGCAGAGCCAAACAAAAAAAGTGTCCATCGGTGAGTGCAAGAAAAACTAAAAGAAAACAAAGGATGACACAGCAAGACGCACATGATGAGCACCCTCCCTGGAAAGGCCCTTAGAGGTCAGAGTCAGCACAACTATAGTTCCAGTTAAATAAGGCTACAGTCGTCCTAGGTTAGGAAGGTAGTCCTTGTCAAGCGACCGAAGTGCAGAAGTGCAGCACAAGCTACCATTGCCACTGGGTCAGGGTTCAGGTTCCCCTGAAGGCACTGAGGTGTATGGAGTCAAGTCAAGTCACATTTATTTCTATAGCACATCTAATAGGACAAGCGCAGACTCGATGTGCTTCAAAAGGCATTGTTGTAGCCAATTTGATCATTTTGATTGCCATGTATTTATTGTAAAGGTGCTTTTGTGAGGTTGCTATGACTACCGGGAATAGGCGGGTCGAGTCAATTTCGGGGCACAGTTTACTTGAGGGAGTCACTGGGGCACAGGTGCCAGGGGTTGGCAATCAGAGTGGGAAGCCACAAAGTTTTTCTACCGTGCCGTGCTTTTGTTTGTTTTCAGTTATTTTGAGTTATTTTCTGTTTATTTCCAGTCCCCAGTTAGTTGTTGATTTACAGTTAAACACTCGGCTTTTGTTCATGCTGTCATCATCTCATCTGGCTTCAAAATAAACGCTTTTAAATGCACTCAAGACCTGTTTTTCCAGACAACTGCACCACGCGTTGGAAAGAGCTTCACAAATTACCATATCCCTCACTGGCAAGTTTTTGTAGTCCGATTGCCTTTACAGGCATGATGCACAAAAACCTTAGCTTTTCATGCTGGATGTCCACAGGTTGCTAACAGCACAGACTGGTCTGAGTGAAGACAAACCTTTACTGGACCCCTGTCTCCCTGCTGAGCTGTCGGACACGGTGGTCCGCGGCAGCCACACAGTGTACCTGAGAGGCCAGGGGAACTGGGCACAGTGTCAGGACGCCGTGCGTCCATTCCTGGGCCTCCACAATGGAACCATGTCCCCGAGGGGTGTCTACCAGGTAGGACCTTCTGTTCCAAGAAAGTCTTAAACCACTATTCCACTAGTCTACTATATTGTCGCTGGTAAACTTTATTATACCGTATATCTGTTATCCCGTACGTGGACAGAGCCCTCATATTTCCATATTATAATTTTGTTTGTTTAGTTCTTTCATAAATTAACTCCCTACTTGATCATACAAGATCAAAAGTATCAGATGAGCTTGTCGATCTGCTAATGTAGCTGTTTTTCTTCTTTAAAAAAAAGGGGAAAAAAATGTTGAATCCTGAAAAGTAACAGTTTCCACCTGACAAACTTTGAATGGCAGTATGTTTAAAAGACTGCAGGTTTTGGTTATAAATCTTCATATTTTAGAATACACTTGCAGAACTAAAAAGCTTCAAAATGCTTCAAACTAAATAATGATGTCTTCAAACTATGTGAACGATATGATTGATCGAGATTGGGAATGTATAAATATACCGTGACTGAATACATTAAAGATTTTAATCTTATAATTGTTAAACAAGCCATCAGGTGACAGCCAAGAAGTTGTCCAAAATGAAGTGGTTGAAACAAAATGTAGGCACATCTAGTATACAAAACCTGTGTTTATCCCTTGAGAAAACAAAGTGTACAGTACAATACCACAGAGAAAATGTTCTTAGTCACCATGTCTGTCTAGAAAAGTATAATAATCAAGTTCGACCTATATAGATATGGGTATAAGTCCACGTGTTGTTTGTCTCCACTGTCCAGGCACCCATTGACTTCAGCAACAGTGAGTTCTATGGCTTCTCAGAGTTCTACTACTGTATGGAAGACGTGCTGAGGATAGGAGGACAGTACGACAGCAGAAAGTACTCTCGTTATGCCAAGGTAAGGGGGTTAAAGTTCTCAGTCGCCATGACCGATTTCATGCATTCTTTATAAGATTAAAGAGTATTAGAATGGGCCAAATGAAAGTGGCAATAGAGTACTGTACATGTTCAGAAGTATCTTCCATTGAACCCTTAATGGTCTCGGATATTTAAGTCTCAATCTGCAATTCCTACAACTGGTTGGCTGTACTGTATGCAGAACAGCAAGAACATAAGGTGATGATGAATGATAATAACTAGAAATAACAACTCTTCATAATGTGTTAACTGTTTAGGAAACAGTGCTAGTTCACGCTGTTTCACAAATCACAGATTGGGACTTGTCTAACAACAACTTGGTTTTTGCTTTATTCCCATGTGTGTACATATGATAAATATATTAAACAAATATGATCACACTTCAGGATTATCTTGATTTATTCAGTGCTTGGTTGAGTGTATTAAACACTTTCAACCTGACATCCCCATTTTTTGCATGTCATTATAGGTGAACATCTTTTCAAAAACTGCAGATCTACAAGCTCACATGTCAAGCGATGTGAGGTGTTGTGAGCATGTAGATCAGCTATTTTCGCTGTGCAGCATCGGCGTAAGCCGAAGTATAACCACTGGTTTATAGGATGTTGACAATGTTGACTGGAGTCATGGAAACGTCTTTTAACAATTCTGGTTCCTTAACGATTCGATTCCCCTTACAATTTACAATTTAGGCATTTAGCAGACGCTTTTAATCCAAAGCGACTTACAATAAGCAGGTAATACATCAATATAATAAGTAAGATAATATAGCAGTACATCAACAGCAATATAACAAGGCATAGGAATATCAATCTAGAAAAACAATAACATAGTTCGACCACGCACTTAATCGGTAAAAAACCTTTCTAAAACCTAAAAATGCTATCTAGCTTCATGTATGGTCATTGAGGGAACGGGAGTGTTACATTAGTGCTATGGGTTTAGGTGGAGTCTGAAGAGGTGAGTCTTCAGTCCACGGCGGAAGCTAGGGGAGTGAGTCTGTATTTCTAAGTGCGACAGGGAGTTTATTCCACAGTTTGGGGGCCAGGAGGGAAAATTGTCTAGGACGAGTGGATTTTTGTCCTGGGGTTTTTTAGCGAAGGTTCTTAAGGTCATTATCCCTGTGTTGGCTGATCTGAGTGAACGGGTGGGGTTGAAGGGGTTGATCAGGTTTTGGAGGTATGGAGGAGCCGTACCTTTGGCTACTTTGAAGGTCGGCAACAGTGTTTTGTATTCAGTGTGGGCCGCAACCGGGAGCCAGTGGAGGGAGCGGAGAAAGGGGGGGACATTACAGTTACAAGTGGGGAGACATTGTCATGAATCCAAAATACACTTAGATTGTGCTGTCAAACGATGAAACTAAAGAATCTATGGACAGGTTGTGGGGGTCCCTGCTTCATCCTTCTCTCTACTAAGGGGTCCTTGGCCTGAAAACATTGAAGACCCCTGCGCTAGGGTTTTGCAGTAATCTATTTACTGCTCAACGGTCTGCTCTGGTGTAGAGCCCGCCTACTGTATCCAGTAATCTGCGCACACACACATATACTGTAGGCACGCACCAAGGCCGTTTCCATATCCGTTATAGATCCGGATCTACAACCTGTAAAGTGAACTGACCACAGACATCGACGTTGTGCCTTGTGAATAAACAAAACCTCTCCGAGGAGTAAATACAAACAGTAAAAGGCATTATATAAAAACTAAAACGTATGTTGATCTAACCGTTAGTAGATGTGTTGCCACTGTTTTCTTGTTGGACACATGAGTCAGGGGCAGATTATAACATGGACTTTTGACGGTCCCCTCTTCTTAGTGGTACGGCGTGCCAGCACGTAATATTTTTTGCGGAACATTGTACCGACCCGTTCCAGACCATTTTCACCACTGAAGTATAGCAGACGTGAAGTCCACGTACCAGCCCTGGCAGTGTGATAAACCCGCTCCGGAAACGGTTCCAAATGTGATGGAACCGATTTTGGTTCCTCAATGTTGGGTCTGGTTCGTCCGATTCCTCCAGTTCCGGACCTAACCCTATGTATGTGTGTGTGTTTCTCTGTAGGAGTACTGCGCCACCCAGTGGTCTACGCTGAAGCAACGTCTGGACAGCAAGCTGTTCTCCCAACAGGCAGACATCAACAGACTGAAGTAAGTCATCTCATCATACAGGGTTTAATCATTAATCCAATTATTAATTAGTCCACTAAGTTTTGTCAAATTTCTGTATATAGTACACAAACAATCCCATTTAGTCATGCATATTTTATTTGATTCGATTATTTTCAAATATATCGTTGCTATCGGGGCAGATTTTTTCTTTTTTTTTTTTTTTTGTAAAATGGATGTCCTACTTGATCATACTACAGTGTTCTGCAAGCTTGATTTTTTTTATGTTAGTATTTCTTTCAAATAATTATTATTTTATATTTTTAGTTTTTTGGGGGGTCATATGCACTTATAGTACAGCTGTGGCAACAAAGCAGGACGTGAAATGTATAATTTTTCTTAGAGCCGCCTCAACAGTGTCGATTAAAACACTTGCATGTTCATTCTGCAGTGTCTGCAATGAAATGTTCCATGATGGCATCACTGTCTGGTGTTGATTTTCCTTGTTTACATCAATTACTGGAAGTTGTGTCATTTAAACAGAAATAGCCAGCTTTGAATCCCCAGAGAACACACTTTATGAGCTGTTTTGAATGTTGTAGAATGGATGTTGGTTAACTTACAGTATGAGCTGCTGTAGATGTTTGTCGGGTGAGTTAGACAATGTTGTTGAAAGTGGTGTAGTGGCGTTTCGTTGGCCTGATCCAACCTTCACAAAAGGTCAATAAAACCCTCCGATGCACCTTGAGAGTTGTCTTGTAGGCAGGCGAAAGAATACGTTGTCCACAGCTTGAAATTCAGTTGGCATATTATTTGCTGATCCACAAGTAAGCATACTGTACAACAGCTGTCTTGGTCATTGTTCTTGGCTCACCATTTCCCTGTTTAATCCTCAGGGTTCCCACGGTCATGAAATTCCTGGAAATATTTTGAAATTTGAAAAATATTTTTCCAGTATTGGAAAAGTTTTGGAATTGATCAAGGGTCCTGGAAGGTCCTGGAAGAAATAGCTATGCATTGTCTTTGGTTATTGATTTTGTTAATACCTCTGAAATGACAAATTTAACATTGGCCAAATTGTCAAATATTAGAGGCAGAAATTGTGAAAATAGCAGATCTACATGCTCACAACGCCTCGCAATTTTCACAATAGAACAGTGTTATACAAAATTCTCAACTCGTAATGCTCGTCAGCGTCCCCAGTTAAAATATGATTATTTCGGGGGTCACGGCCTGAAAAGGTTGAGAACCACTGGCATACACTACCTGTCTTTGGGCATTGCGCAGAGGAGTACGCGACTTATTAATGAGCTGAATTATTGTTATATAGTCCTGGAAATTGGGTTAAATATTCTGGAAAAGTTTTGGAAATTAATTGGTAAAAATGGGTGGGAACCCTGAATCCTGAAGCTCATCCGTCCTCTGTGCCTCCAGGTTACAGTGCTTCAAATCGGCCTGGATGTACGAGGTCCTGCACTCGGGCTTCCGTTTCCCCAAGGACTACCGCAGTCTGCAGACCGCCCAGCTGGTGTACGACAAGGAGGTCCAGTGGACCCTGGGAGCCATCCTCTTCAAGACCCGCTTCCTGCCTCTCAGGTGAGTCCAGTGACTCCCAAAAACACGTCTGACTTCAGTCATTTGGATTCCATAGAACAGGGGTTCACAAACCTTTTTGGCTGGGCACCCCTATAAATATTCTTTTAATCCGAGGCACGCCTACATTATAATTTTCACTCCCAGCACCTTATATTTATAGCATATCGTCGTTGTCGGGTGGAAACCGCTGCAAGCTTGTAGATCTGCTATTTTTTTTTAAATCATGAAAATTTGAATTTTAACCCGATTCTATAAGTGTCTTTTGTATCCTTGTAAGATTTTTTGAAAAACGTATGTTTCTATGTCAGCAATCTGGCTAGCCATCGACCCTCAAAATGATATTTATTTGACCTCCATCTCAAAATATTTAGTTCCAGGGACCACCCAGAAGCAAAATTTGAGTTACAAACTCTCGCTTTGAAAATACATATATTCAAAGTTGCACACATTTTCACGGCTTTAAAAAAAATAGCAGATCTACAAGCTCGCAGCGCGCCGCGCTGTGAGCTTGTATATCTGCTATTTTTCACTGGTTAAAGCATTCAATAATTCTAGGCCTAAAATAATAATCCTCCCACCTGTCCCGTCTCCAGGGACCTGCAGCAGGAGATCTTCCGGCAGAACCAGAGCTCCAGCTGGCTGCGCTCCTCCTTCGTCTACATGAACCACCACCTGTTCTCCCTGTGCATCCTGGTGGTGCTGCTGGCCATCCTGCTCTACATACTGCGCCTGCGGAGGATCCACCAGCGGGAGCAGCGGCAGGCCGAGACCCTGGACCTCCTCTGGGTGGAGGAGGGAGAGGTTCTCCTGGCCTGAAGCTCCTCTTTAAGGTAGCTCTCAACCAAACGGACTACTGCAGATTACTACAGACTGGCAGCCCAATGCAGTGGGGAGATCAGATCAGTCGGTGTGGAAAAAAGGTTGCTGAATGCACCTGAGAGCACGACACCGACAGACGGCTACTATGGTTGATAAAAAAATATATATATATTTTTTTCAACAACAAGCCAGTCGGCTTCCGACGGGTCGAAAGCCGACGACCTTTCTGTGAGTTCTGGGAACTCAGAACCTATACTGTAAAAAAAACATTTAAATAGTAAAAGTAGCAGATGTCCACACGCTGCGTTACTTGCGGTGCCTTGTACATCTGCTATTATAGCTTTTTTTTAATGAGTTTCCTTTTAATGACGTCCCCTCCTCCTTCAGGTGTGTTTGTGGTTATAATGGAAACGTAAAAAAACAAAAAACTAATCACACAACTTAAAGGCCTCTGAAAGTTCCAGCTTATGGAAGGTCACCCTCCCAGGTTTCTATGCAGACCTCTCTTCTTATCAGTGTAGCACCTGGAATAGTTCTGTCAGATTCCATCAGGTTTGTGACAGGGTTGTGAGAAAGCACCAGGTGGCATTGTCACAATCGGAGAGGACTTTTCGTATCAAAGGTTGTTTGAGGACTGAAGAGCACACAGCACCAATTGAAGGAAAACATCTGGAAAAAAGCTACTGGCAAGGATAAAGACTATGTCATTAGGTGGATGACGGATGCTAGACACCCCAGACAAATGGTAACCTTTGAGAGTTTTTTCCCTATGTGTCGCAGAAATTAGATATGAGTCTACCCCAGGCCTAGTCTGTGGAAATCTAAATGCAAACGTATCGTATTTGCTAAAACGGCAACGAGAACGGCTGCAAACAAAACCTACTTCCACTGCTTTCTTTGTCACGACCTAATATGAAGGACCACCCCAAAGTTTTATTTTTCCTTTTTACTATTTTGAACTGTTTCTACTCAATTTTAGCAACAGAAGCTGTGAGATGTGTTTAGAGACTGATTTGTGGGTCTGACCCAGGCCTAGTGGAAAAAGTGCACAACAACGCGTCTCACAGATGCGACGCGTTGTGAGCTTGAAGGTCTGCTATCTATGTTCAGCGTGCAAAACCGTTTGTGCAATGGAGCACACATTAGGCTTAGATCTGAGACGACTGACTCATCTTATTATGTGCATAAGAAAATCTAAATGCAGGCCAACACTGCCTGCTGGAACAGTCTTTTTGGATGCATGCCCCCATCCTCCCATGTGATATGGTGTGTGTGAACATGGATGTTCTATTAAACCCGGCTGTGACTGTTTAAACAAGAAGAAAAAGGGAATGTCAACAAATAGGGATTTGCCTCCTCTGGAACTGAATTGACCTATTATTGACCTCTTGACGGAAGCACCAGTAGGTCAATCTCTGGAGCCATTAGCTGTAGAACAGCGTGCACCACACACAGACTGCACAGGCTAAGCTTGTTTTATACTTTGTCATACGACGGTGGAAATCACTGAAAATAGTGCTGTTTTCAACATGGGACACTGCCGTTCGATGTACCATAAATGAAGTATTGGAGACCACGACAGAACATTCCATTTCCAGTCTTATCGGTGGCCAAATTACATTTTTTTATAGCAGTTACTCTAAAGTGATGGTGGCATATGTAAGAGGACTTGCATACTGCCAGGGAAGACTAGGCTGATTTTGAGATGTAATAAGATGACCGCTATCAAAAGGATCTCCTCTACAGCCAAAAGACTGAGATGGACCGAATTTGTGTATCAACAAATTGATTTTAAATGTTCCTTTCTACTTCCTTATTCCTCCTGAAGAAGGTGACTTGAATCAAGGAGCCAAACTGTGAGGTGAAGTTGTTTTTAGTTTGACTTGTACTGCTTTTTAAGGTCTGTTCAATTCATTCCTGTTAGGTCCCTGTCAAGCCTCTGAGAGGCTCGCCCTCTGAGGTGATGATAGTCACACAATGTGTCTGAGTAGAATTTACTCTATAACTTCAAAACAAGTATTTGAATAGTTAATAATGCTTTATCTGCCATGGGTTTAAATCAACATAGAAAAAGCTGATCTACAAGCTAACAATGCATTTTTTAAATCTAGGGAAATGTAAATATATGCTGTTTGGGAAACGCGGGGAGATGCATTGTGAGGTTGTAGATCAGCTTTTCTTTGTACAACTGTGTGTACTTACAATAAGGGGTTAAGCTGAGCTATGATTTAATCAGTGTTTTGTAACCTATTACCATGGTGCTAATGGGAATACATTTAGTTTGTTTTAGTTTCGGTTCCACAGATACTACAAGCTCACAACGCCTCGCGGTGCGTGGCGTATGTTAGTTTTACTTTTAAGTGATAAAACAATGTTGCACATTAATTACAGGAGTAGTTTGTTCTATTGATTACTCACACCATGGAGACTTGAGTTCAATAATATTATTTTGTAATTGTCGCATTCCTAAGACAGAAATTTGATTTTAGTAAATTTACCCCCTTGATTCCGGATGGGGACCCAAATGCATTTGGTTCCCCATCCGGAATCAATGAGGGTACATTTATTGAAATCAAATTATTGTCTTAACAATGCAACAAGTATTATTGAACTCAAGTCTCCATGGCGTGAGTAATCAATAGAAAAAAAGTCATTTTGGGGGTGAACTCCTTTAAGCTAATCATCTGGGGACCCCCCCGCCCCCAAAAAAGAATTTGGGGGTCCCGACCCCCCAGTTTGGAAACCACTCGTGTAGGTAGCAACTACTAGATAGCTAAATGGATCCTATAGTGATGATGGAACATCTCAACTAAGCAGAATCCACTCCACAGGGAGGCGGGGTGTTCTGTCAAAATGTGTTTGAGCAAGAGAGAGAAACACCGAACTCACAATATGATGAAGAGTCACCTCAATCCAGTCAGTGTGAGTCGACAGCTATTTCATGAAACATGGCCAGTTCCATATAGCCCCGTGCAGCTGGCTATTTATTGCTGTAACCTCATCCAAGACAGGACTTATGAAAGGATTGGACACAGAGACAGAGAAACAAGCCCGGAGGCTTTGCTGGGGTTTATTAAGCGATGTCTATCGCAAGAGGAAATGTGGTATCAATTTGTTGTTCTGTGTTCAGCGTTCACACAGCCATCTGGTGACATCTCTCCAGTCTCCAGCGCTGTAGCAGTTCGTTTTAGTGCGACATGTCTCTGCCCATAAATTGACAACTTTCTAACAGCAGTTGTGGAAAAATGCCACGCAGCGGTGGTAAGAACGGGAACTGTTAACCCATTCAGAAAGGGTACACATTATTGTGTATCATTATTTTATGCTTTAACTATTAAAAAAATAGCAGATATACAAGCTCACAGCGCGGCACCGAGTGCCGCGCTGCAAGCTTGTAGATCTGCTATTTTTGAAAAATTTGAATTTTGACCCGATTCTATAAGTGTCTGTCAGCAATCTGGCTTAGCCATCGTCAAAGAAAAGGTCCTTTTCACTTATTTGGAGCTCAGTTAGTCTGTTCTTGAGAGACTACTATGTCAGTGGTTCTCAAACTTTTTCATGTGAAGGACCCCCACAATGATATTTATTTGGCCACGGACCCCCATCTTAAAATATTTAGTTCCAGGGACCCCCCAGAAGCAACATTTGAGTTACAAACGTTCGCTTTGAAAATACATATATTCAAAGATTTGCACACATTTTCACGACTTTTTCAAAAATAGCAGATCTACAAGCTTGCAGCGCTGCAAGCTTGTAGATCTGCTATTTTTCACTGGTTAAAGCATTCAATAATTCTAGGCCTAAATGGGTTTTAATGAAATGTCAGGATAGAGCTGCTATCTTCTCCTCCTCACTGCTACACGCACCAGTGGTTCTCAAACGTTTTCATGTCGATGCACGCCAAATCTAATATGCATTTAATTTACCAACGTACATGATTTTTGTTGTTTTGCGTCACATTGTGAGCTTGTAGATTGTATATTTTCAAATAACTTGTGTTTAGACTGGGGTTAAAGTGGTTAAAACTGATGCTATTGTAGCCTCCACAGTTAGTACCTGCCATGAAGCAGCAACAACAGCCCTGTTAATCGGGCTCAGCCCTATTAGCACGACTGGTTGTGCGTTGGACTGGTGAGTGGGAGTCCCGGGTTCAATCCCCGCTTCCGCGCATCACTACACTATGTATATCGTCTCTGTCGGGTGGAAACCTCAGATGTCCAAAACTGTTACTTATCAGGATTAAGATTCCAAAACATCAAAAGCAACAGATCTACAAGCTCAAAGTGTGTCACACTCACTTCACGCCTCGAGCTTGTGAATCTGCTACTTTTTTTCCTCACATTAACTCCCATAGTCTTAATTATCATTTCACAATAAAAAGAAAGTGAAATACGCATATAATCACACCAGTATGCACAGTGATATCACGAAGGCCATGAAAATTATTTCCTGGTCATTGTGTCTTTTTGTCTAACACTTCGGCAGCTGATTGCTCATGTATTTGTGAGTGAGACAGTGAGTGTGCTTTTCAAATAGAATTTGGGTACTTGTTGCATTCTACTTGAGGTACCAGATGGGCGGGTGTTTCTGTGCGTCTAAGACCTTGGTGAGTCTCTCCACGTCGTTGCTAGTGTACAACAAATCCTTCTGCAACACCTCAAGCTCTATCTGATTGAAGCCACTTTCCTCTCTTCGGCTTCATGCAGGCTTTCAACTTCTGCCTGCAGCACGGTGTAGCTCCCTTTGATCGCCTCCCTGTGATTTTGCTGCTGACGGAAGAGAAAGGTTCTGGTCCCTGTGGCTCAGCTCACTATGGAGGTCTCTAGATTGGTTGATCAGATCCAACGCAACATCTTTGTCTTGATCAATTGTCTGCTGTAATCGATTTATATTTTCATTGGCAGCTGCCAGATCTTGCTCAGTACTGTTGACTGACTTGACTCTGCATTGTTAGATCAGATACTTTTTTCTTAGCAGCTTGTTCAGCTTGTCCTCCCAGTCATCTTTGGATGACTGGGAGGTTAGGTTGCTTGTATGCTCCCTTTCAGCCAGGAGGGAATTTCTCAGCTCCTTTCAGCCTCCTGGTCAAAAGAGTCTTGCAGGGTTCTATGTTCCTCCAGAAGTTGCTCCCACTCCAACTTGACTGTGTCAAGTCGGAGCTTTGAGCTGATCAGACTGTTGAGAGAGCTGGGACACCTCCCTCGCAACAGCTGTTCCTCATCCAACTGTAGTTGTCTAAGTTCCTCAGTCAGGGCTTCACAGACCATCTTGGAGTCAGCCATATCTAGAAGCTGTTCACTCCGAATGTCATCCACGGTAAGAATCTTGATGCTGTCAACATGATGTATTCTATTCAGAAACTTCCTGTTTTTTCTTCCTGTTGGAGAACATGCAAACTCCACACAGAAAGGCCCTTTTGCCAACCCCACCTAGGGTATGGGCACTGATGAGCGGAGGAGAGAACACGCCCACAGCGTCCCCAGCGGGAATCGTACCCAGGAGCAGGACCTTCTAGCTGTGAGGCGACAGCGCTACAGACTGTGCCACCGTGCCCCTCATCAAACACACCCTTGTTGATGTCCTCCATTCCTCCCTAAGGAAAAGGATGGATGAGGCGTTGTCCAGGAGATCATAGTTGTACACTTGGTTCTGCTGCCTGCATCCTCTGGGCAGCCCCAGATTTCTGCTGGCTACTATTGTTAGTACTTGATCTCATTGTGCTCATTGTAAATCTCAATAACCAAACACTTGCAAAGTAATGTCTTGGTCTATATATAATATATATTTTCTAAACTTCGAGGAATGACACCCCTCCATTCATCAGTGAAATTATCAGACTCTGATGGGCTTAGCATACTGAACATTTTCCCTGAGCCAGAGTGCGACATTTTTTTTTTCTTCTACATTTTTATCCCACAATTTTGTAACCCATTTTTTCACCCAGTGCCAATTGCCTATGTAATCCTGGGCTCTGCTCTCCCTCTGCCGCGCCTGGGGAGACAACGGACTGACCTCATGCTTCCTTCTATGCATGAGGAGTCCAAGTTGCTTCTTTTCACCTGACAGCAGAGATTTCCCTGGTTTGGACGTTGCGTGTGGAAGGAACACGTTATCCCAACCAGTTCCTTTCCCCTCCATCAGGCGCCCCGGCTGGCCAGGGGAAGGCATTATTTAGACCAGGATTACGTGCATGTTTTTGTGAGGGTATCAATCGTTGGCGATATTTTAATTAATCTGACTGGGAACCACTCGGTCCCTGGAACGCCACCTACAAGAGCCACTGGTGTGTGTCAGGGAACTGGGTGACAATATGAAGTGAATTCAATGTGAGTGCAGATCTAAATGTATGCCACATCCACTGTGCTGTGCACCTCCCTCTCTCTCTCCATCTGCCTGCCATACAGATGAGCTGTGACAGCCTGCTGTCAAGCTGCCACACTGTGTTATCCATCTCTCCTCTCCTTTCTACTGCAGCCGTTCCCCAACCTGTGGGTCAGGGCCCACTGTGGTGGTGAGGGCCGTGAGGATATTAATTCCAAGCCAGAAACACAATCGATTCATCGTTAAAATAAACATGCTCTTGACCACTGGCTGGGACACGAACGCTTTCGACATTTTCATGTAGGCCCCGATCCAGAAAAGTTTGGGAACCTCTGCTTTACCCAGGGTTCCCACGGTCATGAAATTCCTGGAAATATTTTGAAATTAGAAAAAAAGAAATCCAGTACTGGAAAGGTTTTGGAATTGATCAAGGGTCCTGGAAGGTCCTGGAAAAATTAGCTATGCATTGTCTTTGGTTATTGATTTTGCTAATACCTCTGAAATGACAAATTAAACATGGGCCAAATTGTCAAATATTAGAGGCAGAAATTGTGAAAATAGCCGATCTACATGCTCACAACGCCTCGCAACTATTTTCACAATAGAACCGTGTTATGCAAAATTCCTCAACTCTTAGTGCTCGTCAGGGTCCCGGGGTCCCCAGTTCAAATATGATTATTTCGGGGGTCACTGCCTGAAAATGTTGAGAACCACTGGCATACACTACCTGTCTTTGGGCATTGCGCATAGGCGACTTGTTATAAAGTTGAATTATTGTTATATAGTCCTGGAAATTAGGTTAAATATTCTGGAAAGGTTTTGGAAATTAATTGGTAAAAATGTGTGGGAACCCTGACATGCTCTTGACCACTGTCCTCTGACCAGATGGGTGGGACACAAACGCTTTCGACATTTTCATGTAGGCCCCGATCCAGAAAAGGTTGGGAACCTCTGCTTTACTGCAAGTTGTAGATACTTTCACTCGGGTATCCTCAGCTCTTTGCCACGCACATATATCGACTCTGTCGGGTGGAAACCTCATACAGTATGTCCAAAACTGTAAAAAGACGGCAAAAACGGCAGATCTACAGGCTAAAAATGCATTTCTTGCTTGCGGATCTTTTTTGATGCTTTTATGTGATGCTGTAGTATGATCAAGTAGGGCATTACGTTACAAAGAAAACACTAAAGGTTAAATTATGGAGATAACAGGTTTCTGCCCGACATCAACAATATGAGTGTACGGTGTTGATGACGAGCTAAACAAAGGTCTGACGTTTATGTGTGTAGTACTGTCATCCTCCTGTCAACGTGATTACTGTCCAAATGAACAAGCAGTGTACAGTAGCTTACCTGTCTTTGTTCATTCTTCTACTGTATGAAGACTTTTGGGTGTTGTATTTTTCAGTGGCTTTTGTTTTACTGCTCCACTTTGTATTTTGTAATTAACAAGGGACCAATCATGGTTGATGTCTCACTAAAGCTGGGCATTGTGCAATGAAGAACAAGAACTCAAAACCAAGAATGGGGCTCTATCTTCCTCCAAAAAAAAAAGAATAACGATTTGATGCTTAACACGTTGCAAGCCGCGGCAGAACCCTCTGAACAGAGGTAGCGCCGAAGAAATAAGCCATTTATTTACAAACATGTTTTAAAAAAACAAAGCCCACATGATAACAACACGTACTGGAGTGCTCGACACAGCGTACATATTCATCCTGCAGAGGTCGGCGATCTTACTTTGGCGAGGCGGAGGGGAGATCAATTCCATTCGTTTACGTGCGGCGAAGCAGGGAAAGGAGCGATAGAGAAGCGGCGCCCGAACGTGATTGAAACCGCGATCCACGAACAGAGACAAAGACCAGCCATCTTGTTTGAGCTCCTTGCTGAGTTTCAACACTGGGGAGAGGATGAGGCTCCTCCTGGCCAGCCATCCATCCAGAATGTGAGTCAACGGCGTGGCCTGCTGGATATTAGGAGTATCACACCCAGCACCAGAAAATGACTGTCAGAGCATATTAACCCTTTCAGATCGCTCCAAAAAGACACAGAGAAGAATTTCCGATGTTTTTTTTTTTTTTATTATAATTTATATCAAAAGTCCGGTAATAGACGGCGTGGCTGATGGGACCCAGTAGGAAGTCCGAGGGAGTACGGCCAGGCTTAGAAGGTGTTAAATGTGAAAAACAACAACTTTAACTCCAATAAATCAAGATTCTTCTTTTTTTAAGTAAACCTGTAGCTGTGTCTTTTTTCCAGAACTGTATGCTAAACCTGTTGTACATGCAGGGGAGTAGGTAGGTGAGACCTGAACTGGGGACCCCCCACCCTGAGTAGCCAACCTGGCGGATGAATCGTACGGGTAACGCCTGACACTGTGGTTCCCCTAACACATCACTGTGATGTCAGATACTCAAGAGCAGGGATCTCCATATATGGGCATAAAAGGGATTCTGTTAGGGATCTCCATATATGGGTATAAAATGGATTGTATCCCAGATTATGCCCTGTTAGAACCACACACTAACAGAATCCATATACGGCCAAGACAGATGGCGCGACTTTGTCGCCTTTCACCCTTAAGCATCTTACTGGTAGTATGGTTTGTTGATTTCTTTTGATTCAGTAATGGTCTCTCTTTTTTTAGGTATTAAAAAGGACTCAAAATCCTTACATTGTCAATTCACTTGCTGTCATCTGAGTCCCGACCCACATGCAGGTTGTGAACCACTGGATTATTGTTTCCCAAACTACAAATTTACTTTTTGGGAAGGAAACCGAAATGGAGAAGAGGAAGGAACGGATCTTGCAGAGCATCTGCGATAGAGACTATTAGAGAGTTTGTTTGGTTTGCTTCATGTGCCCAAACATGAGATAGACTGGCTCTGCCAGTGCTTGCCTGGGCACAACCAAACCAGCATGGGAAGCATTCCAGTAGTGAAGCCAGGCGAAGTGCCAGGATTTAAAATGAGCTTTCCAGAGCCTTGTTCCTCTGATGAGGACAATTATCCCACTTCCACCAGGATAGCTGTCATACCTGCTACGGCCGCATGGAGGTGCTGTTCAGCATCTGTTATTTCTACCAGTTGATGCTGGTAGTGAAGGTTGGCTGCCATGAGGCCTTTCTGCTTACTTTTTCAACCTCTCGCCCCTATTTCGGTGTGTACAAGGCAAGTTTCCATGGGGTCCCCAGCAAAATGATATATTTGAATGTCACTATCATTTCACCACCTAGAGCAGTGCTTCACAAACCTCTTCATGTCAAGGACCCCCAAATTGATATGTATATGGCAGATTTTCCAATACCTCAATACTTTCAAGATTTTCAGTCAGTTTGGCGGCCCTTGGCGTGAAAATGTATAACCACCATATAAGGAAGTATAAAATGGCTTTTAATATAGGTTCTTAAGGAATCTTTTCCAACAACAGCATTTAAAGTGCTAAATGTGTATTATTTCTTTATAATTTAATGGTATTAAAAGAGGAATGTAGGCTGATTGAAGTTAAGGTAAGCCACAGCATGATAGTGTTAATTTCTTGGCCCAGCCAGCGATTATTATTACTCAAGACAGCCCCATGGCCTCCCCTAAGTAACAAGAAATCTTGTGAAATAAAATGTCGTCAACCAATCATCAAGGATGATGATGCACGAAAGAAGAAGTACCCTGAGTTGTTGCTGTTAATAACTCATCATTTGGACCTAACATGACAGTGAAAATTGAAGTATGAATATACATGTGACACTCAATCCATCACTGGGAAGAAAACACAACAAAAACTAAATTATTTTAAAAATATACTTTAATACAACAGCTGTATATAAATATTAAAATATACATTATACAGGTGTACAGTACACACACACAAAACAAAAGAAAACAAAAAATATTAGGCTTCTATTTGTACGGCACTTTGTATCTTTTTTTTCCTTGTTGCTGTTTTTATTTTTTTATTATTTTACTATATTCTTAAAGGTTACTTAACTGACAAAGGAGTTGTACACAAAGATAGGTTAATGGACAGGTCCTAAAGTATTACTGTAGTAATGTTATTACTGGGTTATTTGAAAGCCATGATGAAAGCTAGAACAGTGGTTCTCCACCTGTGGGTCGGAACCCCCAGGGGGGGTCCCCAAATTATTTTGGGGGGTCCCCCGATGATTAACTTGATGTGCAACATTGCTTTCTCACTCAATAGTAAACAAACCAGCATAACGTTTAAGAGTATAGAGGGTATCTGCACATTTCTAAAGTGACAATTTAAGGACCTTTTAATAGCTCTAAAATGACAAATTAAACATTGGCCAAATTGTCAAATATTAGAGGCAGAAATATTGAAAATAGCCGATCTACATGCTCACAACAGCATTGTGAGCATGTAGATCTGCTATTTTCACGATAGAACCGTGTTATACAATATGTAACACTTAGTGCTCGTAGGTTGGGGGGTCCCCAGTTAAAATATGATTATTTTGGAGGTCGCGGCCTGAAAAGGTTGAGAACCACTGGGCTAGAAATGGAAGGCAATAGGAGAGAGAAAGAGAGAGAGAGACAGACAGACAGACAGACAGACAGACATGTAGGTTTTTGCTGTACACTATATGACATGGTGTTGTGGAATGTTTGCTATTCTCTTGCAGGGCCTTCCTGCTCCAGAGTCATTAGTCATGCTCAGGGGCGTCACACCAAATTCTGGGCCCTGGGTACAAGGATTCACTGTGGGCCCCCTCCATGAATGTTAACTATTGAAAAATAGCAGATATACAAGCTCACAGCGCGGCACCGAGTGCCGCGCTGCAAGCTTGTATATCTGCTATTTTTGAAAAATCGTGAAAATGTGTGCAAGAAACCTATGTCAAGGACCCCCAAGATGATATGTATTTGGCCACGGACCCCGATCTCAAAATATTTAGTTCCAGGCACCCCCAGAAGCACATTTTCACAACTTTTCAAAAATAGCAGATCTACAAGCTCGCAGCGCGGCACTCGGTGCCGCGCTGTGAGCTTGTATATCTGCTATTTTTCAATAGATACAGTTATTAGGGGCCCCTCCACCTTGGGCCCCAGTAACTCAGTCCCACTTTCCTACCCCTTGTGACGCCCCTGGTCATGCTCTTCAACAGATTTCATGATCCAGGAGGGATGTCATATTCTTTTCCAGTTTTCCTTGTTTTGTTTTTTTGGACGAACAAGCTCCTTTTTCTTTTTAATGCACCTCCCAACGGGAGACTGTGGTTTGTTTGCAGTCACTCACGTCCCCTAACCGGCCCTTTTATTTTCATGCTCTAATCACAACACAGACCTTTTTTCTTTTGTCTTTTCTTCTTTTAAAGGGAACCAAACCCCATATCTTAATGGTGGAAAAGGCAGGGGGTATTGAACCTGCCATCTGTTATTGTTGGTTGGGTTCTGCTGCCAAGTGATGTCACACTGTACTCCACAGAGGGACTGGGGGTTTGGTTACTCTTGAAAGTCACAAGTCAGCATCTTCTTTACCCACTCATGTCCACTGACATGAGAACCCCTGCGGACAGGTCTTAATCATATAACTACAGCAGCAAAGCGTTTTCAGATCACTGACTGAAAGGACAGCGGGCACGCGAGGCGTGTCCTTCAGACTGTGGCTCAAAAGTCACTGTTTCTCAGCGCCTGGTCCGGGGACCACCAGCGGCACCAAATGGACCCTTAATTAAAAGGTCTGTAACTCAAAGAGTGTAAATACTATTAGAGTTGAATATACACTGAGGATATTTTACAGTATATATTGGTGTCCCAAAGATGGAAAAAGAAACTCTTGTCGGGTGGAAACCTCATATGTCCAAAACTGTTACTTTTCAGGATTCAAATTCAAAAGCCTCAAAAGTACCAGATCTGCAAGCTTCACGCGTCGTGTGGCGCCATGCTTGCAGACCTGCTACTTTTGATGCTTTTGGGGGCGACGCTGTAGTATGATCAAGTAGGGCATTGATTTAGGGGAGGAAAAAAAAAGGTTTGAATATGGAGATAAGAGGTTTCTGCCCCACAGCGGCGATATCAAACTGGGGGTCCTTGAAATGAAACAAGGTTGAGAATCAGTGTCTTATTAAGCCAGTAGCCAGCCAGGCCTCCCTGGCTAAGTGCTGTTTATGCCCTGGTCTCCTTGGGCGGCTGGGGCACCGCTCGGCTTTGAAACTGGAGAAGGCTGTCTCTCCATTAGAGGACAATGTGAGAGCTGGAGCACAGCAGGGACAGGCACTCCGAGGTCAGCATCATCCCACCAGGGTAGACTTACCGCTCCGTCTATTCAGCCCAACGCGCAGGCCCAAAAGAGCGGAATAATGCTCAGTGCACCCACGCATATTACCAACTGCAGTAGTTTCATTTAGATCATATCGTAAGGTGCCACTGAAGGGTCGTGCTAAATTTCAGTTGAACATTGTACAATGACAATAAAGGCATTCAATTCAGTTCAGCTGAAGTAAGTTTCATTTAAACTCCATTGCATGACAGTGTCGCTTGCCTGTAAATAACAGATATTCAAGCTAACACTTGTGGCATGTTGTTAGCTTGAAAAAATAATGTATTTTCGGTAAGCAGCGCTGACACGCGATGGAATATCACTTAAGCATCATTCTTCCCGTGGCTCCAGCACTAACTCACATGGACCAATGGAGTGAGTTGAACCGCACAAGGTTGAGACGGACGGCAAAACAGCTCGTCAACAACATACGACGCCTCTCTCCACTCCCAAGGCTCAACTCTGTGCCGCTCTGTTAAGGTTTAGTCGCACATCAACCTACCACACACTGACTGTTAGGTGGCTGCCGTTTGACTGAACCTCGCATTAACACAATAACAATGGTTTTGCTGGTCCCATTGAAGTCAGCCAAATTGTCCCCGGGTCAGGAGTATTTTGCCTCCCAGGAGGAACTCTAATGATGTGTTTTAGAAAAGAAAGAGTACAGTAGGTGCCTCTAAATGATGCTCTGCTGCCTCTCTCACAGCTGAGGCTGATAGAGTGGACACACTCACCAGCCACAGCCACAATTTAACCAGCCTGTGGCTGTGGAGGGAAGAGGCCTATTTTACAATCCAATTTTCTGGGTCACTACCTGACCATTTTGAGTCAGCCATGAAAAAGGTGTGGGTTTTTATTCTTTGGTGCTTTTCACAAGCAAAAAGAATACTTGATTCTAACTCTTACCATCTGTTGCACAGAATATCACTGTGCTGTTAATTATTTTAAGAAAAGACAGCAAAATTGCAAAACAGCTGAAACTACAGTAGTTCTACAGTAGACAATGTCCAATCTTTGTCCAAAAAGGTGACCATATCAGGATGTAAGAGGAGGTTCTGGATTGGCTAGTGCTCCCCGTCTCCTGACCTGTAGTAACGCCTAACGAGGAAGAGTCTTGGATCTTCTCCGAAAGACGATGTCCATATTAGGTAAGAGCTGGCTAAATTTGTAAGCCGAGAGCTTTAAATCTGTACTGTGTACATACCGGCTGCTACTAACCTTTATGATGTCTGTGATCTGTTTACCTTACCCAGCCTGCCACGGCCATTGTAAAGGAAAGGCCAGTGGTGGACAGTAACCAAGTACATTTACTTCAGTACTGTGAGTATCTATACTTTATAACTAGGCTATATAAGTGTTTTTTGATACTTGAGTGACTTTCAATCCACTACATTTCAAAGACAAATATATGTCTACATTCTAGTGCAGCAATGCATTTAAATTAAAAAGAAAATGGACATTGCCGTTTGTACTTTTGATTACTTCGTTTTGACAGTAGTAGTTAAAGTAATGTTTGACGAGAAGTGTCTATACATCGACTCTCACTCAAGTACTACTCGGTTGAGTATTTGTCCACCACTGGAAAAGACAACGGCGCGAGGCAGAGCCAGCAAGGTGCTAATAGGCTGCTCTCTATCGACTGCAGTTTCCCTGCTGCTGCTACTCTGACTTTCTTCCAGATACAAATAAACAGATGCTTTCTGGGAAACGGGGTGGCAGGAATGTGAGCGGAGACAAAGTGGCCGGCGCCAAGACTTGACCACTCCCCATTAAAGCTTTTTCAGTTAAAGGGAAACCCAGCGGTAAATGTTTTTACTAGACTAAACGGTCAAACGGCCAATAATCAAGTGTGCTGCGCAAACTGACTTTGAGTCACATCCAGCTACAATGTCTCTTCCCTTGGCTTCACGGAGGAGATCCACCCGGTGTCTCATAAACGGAGTGCAGTCCAAATGTTTTCTTTCCAGTGTAGTTTCTGGCGTACAGATTAATGTACCCAGCAGATGGTATGTAAGATGGCAGGATTACATTACTCCACTCTGTGGGAGGGGTGTAACATCTGTCGAATGTTTGAATTCATACATATTTCACTCTTCAACTCCTAAAACCACCAGCGTCCCTCAGAAGAGAAGGACCAACAGCAGAGTACAACTTTTAACCGACTGCAGTTTTTGTTGTTTCGGCCTCAGTCACCCTGTGACCGTTCTGGCACTGTGGCCTTCCAGAGACTCTCTCCCCGTCGTCTCCACTGGGAGATGCTCAATCCTTTTCTTCTTCTTCACAGTACAGAGCTCAAGCTAAGAATACGGACCCATTTTAATCAAACGGGGTGCAAAAAAAAGAAAAGAAAAAAAGTGGTCCTTCTAGCGGACTTGTCCCGGATCAGGTGTCACTTTCATCGCAGGCAGATCACATTCAAAACAGATCATTTAAACAGTTTTGTCGTCGTGCCTCTTGAGTGTTGGAAAAAAACAAAAAAAAAGCAGCTCCTCCTCTAGCGGTTTTGGGAACATCAGAGCCTCCTGTCGGGTGTTTTTTTTTATCACACAGTATCTTTTCTTGCTAATCCACAGACCATCTGTCTTTGGCATCAGATTGGTGAACAGTGCTTACAAGCTCTCTGTTCACCAGCTGCAGCACTCCAACAACCCAACCAGCTGCATGGACAGGAATCCTCTGTTTACCACACAAAGAGACACACTCATAAGATGGGCCATATTTCCCAGAAAAATCACAGGGATAGGGAAAGGTGAAGGGGGGGGTATGCATTCATGCCTTTTCAAGGCCGAGTCACGATAACGATACCTCCGGACAATAAATAGTTGAAGGTATAAGCTGCCGTTCAAATAACTAAGCCAAGAAAATAGAATTTCCATAGGCGTGGAATGTTGTGTAGCGGGACTACTTTGGAACACATCCCAGACAGGAGCTTGTCAGTTTGGGGGGAAAAAAGGGATGAAAACAAATGGTTATTGCTTAATACAAAGACACTATTCTTCTTGAGTTTCCCAAGGGCAGTTGATAGCCACTGGGATTTTCTTTTCTTTTTTTCAAATCAACATTTTGGTTTGGGCTTCTTTTTGGTTGCATTATGTCACTGGTCCTCAAGGGGGTTCCAGAGGGACGCCAGCAACTTATCAATCAGTTAGGAACCCAATGGACCCTTGTGGGTCTGTAGGTCAGAGTGTACAAAAGGAACCCAATGGACCCTTGTGGGTCTGTAGGTCAGAGTGTACAAAAGGAACCCAATGGACCCACCCAACCCAAGTGTCCATTCGGTTCCATTTGTATATTAACACTGAGGATTTTACTTGTGATACATTGGGGTCCAAGATATAAGAAATGGCAGCAAATGGGGGTCCATGAAATGAAAAGGTTTGATAATCACTGGCATACAGTAGCCTATGTGACAGGTAGGGCCAACTTTAAATCTTGTTTTTTTTGTATCACCTAAAGTCAATTCAGGTCACACGCTGGGGCGACAGTCCAATTCAACTCTCCAGTTTAAAGAACAGGCATAATAACACGACTCCCTGTGGCTTTGAGCCCTAGGCACTTCAGAAAGGCATCATTACGCAAAACAAACCGCCTATTACACCTTAATGTGCTCCCAGGCCAAAATCCAGCCAGCTGTTACCACCTGAAGCCTCCATGAAGCTTTGCATTGCATTTAGTTGTTTATCATTAGTACAGTAGCACCATTACGGAAAGAAACTTAGACCACCGGTTGTCTCATAATAAACCATCAACCATGGACGAGTCTCTCAAATCCACAGACGTCTTTTATAATAAAAAAAAGGTGCCAAGAGTGTTTCTTTTTTCTCTTTTTTTGGAGGATCTAAGACCCCTCCTCGAAAGGTGCTTATTTCCTCCTACCACAGTGCAATTCAAAAAGGTCCTTGATTTTCTCTTTTTTTATGTCCATCAAGTTTTTTTTTAGAGACCTCGGAACAATTCGGTCTTCATCAAAGACCACCAAAAGGTAGGCAAGATTTCACAACATCTCTAGGAGATCGACACCCACTAAGTGGGCTGCCGCTTTGCCGGATAATAATAATAACAAAAAATGCAAAACAAAATTAACACATATACTCCGTCTCTGTCGGGCGGAAACCTCATATGTCCAAAACCGTTACTTTTCAGGATTCAAATTCAAAAGCATCAAAAGTAGCAGATCGACAAGCTCGAAACGTGTCGCTTCACGCCGCGTTTCGAGCTTGCGGATCTGCTGCTTTTGCGTGCTTCTGTGTGACGTTGCAGTATGAAGTAGGGCGTTAATTTACACAAAAAAACACACACGAAAAGTAAGGTTTCTGACCCGACAGCAAACGATTTTGCTTTCTAGCTCTAACAATAGTTTTTTCTTGTCTGACTACACGTCAAATAATTCAGGAAGTTGCGTTACATATTCAGGCCTGGGGGCTGAGAAGAGGGCTTGGGGATGACAATGAGGACAACAATACAGCCGGTGCAGACAGGCAGACAGCGCTAGAAAGGCTGACCCACAGGACACGTTTTGGTCATTCCCTGAAGGCCGGTCACACCCGCCTCGCCGTCTCAGGAAACTTATTGATGATAGTGCACCGGGTGAACGAACGGATTGATGAATTAGACCTTTATAATGAAACGTCATCCATTTACAGACGCACAAGGGTAAACATTAAAAGAATCAATCAATGACTAAGTAATTGATTCAGTTATTTATTTATTTTTTTCGTCCTTTTTTCCCCCCCGAAAACACAGCGGTGAAAACGTCAATGTTTGGCAGCATTTGAAGGAGAGAGAGAGAGAGAGACTGGCGGGTGTGATTGGTTTTCCGGCTTCAGGGTTTTCAGCAGTTTTAAGTCTTATCTTTGGTCAGTTTGAAGGTGCATTATAGCTGTATTGTCTGTTTCACGTGACGTAACGTTTTTATTTTTTTACGTATTTCATACGTTTTGGGGAAATAAAAACTCCCACCGGGGCCGGTGTCTGGCGTCTTCAAAAGACATCATCGCCACCGGCCTGTGGTGTGAAACATTAACTAAAACGAAACGTCATTGTCTTTCTCTGAATGCTATGAAACATCGGGGGCCCCGTCGCAGACATCACGTCTGTCCCTATACACACACGGGTGTGGCGACATGCGTTGCCCACCATGGAAAAACAGCAGCTGCTTCCCTGTTGACCAGGGAGCGGGCACCCCGCGCGCTTCCTTATAAGCACTTCCTATCCTCAAATGCCCCCTTGCCCTCGGCTCACTACACATCCCCTGCCAACAACTACAACCAAATCTACAAAACAGTGCAATGTCTATTCATAGGCACAATGGGATACAAATACAGCACACGGAGGGAGAGAGATAAAACTGCAGACGCATTCATACGGTATATGTACACGCACGCACACACGCACACACTCACACAATATAGAATACAGATAAGTGGGCAGCAGCACTAGCTTGGTGGTGAATTTTCGGGTCTACCAGGACAGAAGAGTGGTGAGAGACGGGGTCAGACCGGGCCGGTCATTGTTTTTTGGGGTGGCTTACTGCCTCTCTCTCTTCCGACTCTCCCGCTCCCGCTTGAGAGAGGGTGTGTATGCTGTGAAGGTCCAGGCTGTGGTAGTAGTCGATGAGACTGGTGGTTGGTGGTTGGTGGTGGTAGAGATGGCTGTGCAAGGGAGGGGGAAGACGGGCCGTCTTTTAGCCTGCCTCCTCGTCCTCTCCCTGGGCCGTCTCTTTGCCCTTGCTCTGCCCCCCTGCGCTGGCCGCCAAGATCCTCTGGACAAAGTCTTTGGTCCGTCCAGCCACCAAGGGACCTATACACAAACACACACACATGATGATGATGATGACGACATGTTTTGCGCAATACACTGAGACGAATTTTGATTTGCTTTGATTATAATAGGGGATAATGAGAAAGCAGTTGTAGCTGGTTGAGACACGGGACAAAATGCACAATGACTTTAAAAGTAAAAATAAGCACGTTTTACATATACTGTGTATATATGTCACGGTTAGATAGAGAAACGGTTAGATAGAGAAACGGAGCGCTCGCCGTGCGGCACGGGGCGGAACAAGCGGTCGCCACAACAACGTCCTCCAGGCGGAGCCGCTCGATTGTCCACGACATTGCAAGCGGCGCGAAGGCCAGCGGACCTTGCTCTTCGCCCCCGAGCGCCGCAGGCGCGAGTGGCCGCGAAGAGCGGGCCAGGGCCGCGCGGCCGGCCGCGCGAGTTACGAAGCCGTGGTGAATGCAATCGTTGTATTTATGCCCAGGCCGTAAGGCCTGGGCAAGCTAGGCTAGGCTAGGCTAGGCTAGGCTAGGCTAGGCTAGTAAATAAAGAAAGAGAGTCGCAAACGAGTGACGTCAGACAGCCTTCACTAGTGAATGGCTGTCGTCGCCATCTGGTGGTGATTGGTGTGTGGTGAACGACAAAACAATTAAGCGCTCTTACCACAGTCTAACCGAGTTACCCAAACTAACCGTAACATATATATATTTCGGATTGAAACCTTGGTTTAGGATTATGACAAAAACTAAAAATATCTCGAATTCAAGCAAGGCTTCATGGGGTGTGTATTGCTCGATTATTTCGGGTGAACTACTCCACTTTCACAAAAATAATGAAAATAGCACATGCAACAACACTCAATTTGCATTAATTTACCCAAAAAAGAAACCGACGGCAACGATGTGGGGTGAGAGATGTGTGTGTGTGTGTGTGTGTGCGTGTGTGTGTGTGCGTGTGTGTGTGTGTGTGTGTGTCTGTAACCGTGTACACTTGGGAGTGTTAGCGGTTAACCATAGTGTTGCATCATATCTATACGAATTAAGATTGCAGCGCACGTCTTGAGCCTTGGACACAGCAACCGTATCATATATGTACCGCAACTGACGTCAGTGCTTGAACGCACACAAAACAAAGCTCAACCGTCTCATTACCAAGGTGAACGGTGTCCAAATCGAGTTATAAACAGCCATCCGTTTTACTGGAAGTGTTTTTGCACTTGCCTTGTGATCTCCCTGTTGTCTGTTTATCAACTATGGTTCCAGAGCAAGACCTTTCATTTATTTTAGAAGCCAAGCCACAAAGAAATGAAAGTGATACTTAACTGAGCATAACGGTATATACAGTATGTAGAATACAAAGCAGCATTTCCCCCTTAACATGCCACTTGTTTTGATGTTGATATGATAGATTTTGTGGTGGCCAGCGACATAGGATATACATTGGATAAATCCAACAGGATAAAGTAAACATTGAAGGGGTGTAAGTGGTTTATAAGTGTTAAATGGCTCTATATTCTGATAGTAGTACATTAGAATGACTGTGTTAAATCCAATGGGAGAACTGCCAAGTCACTTTGAACAACAGAGCGATTATTATGTAACAATGCTAGAGTCTTGTATGAGCCAAAATTATATACAATGGCTTCAAGATTCCAGGTATTTATTGTTACATTTTATATGATTACATAACAGTATGTGTGTGTGTGTGTGTGTGTGTGTGTGTGTGTGTGTGTGTGTGTGTGTGTGTGTGTGTGTGTGTGTGTGTGTGTGTGTGCGTGCGCGCGCAGCGCGCGTGCGTGTGTGTGTGTGGGAGGCAGACAGGCAGCAGGCCTATGGTGTCAATGGTTCATGACCCGATTTCCTGGGTAATTAGCTTTTCTGGAGCGCATTGCTCTTGGTCCTGGTTTTGTCACGAATAAAGTACAGGGGTCAAAGTAACATTTTTAGACGAAATTTACAGCGGTTTTATTTTCTGTCGTTCCTTTGTTTCTTCCATTTTTGTTATGTGTTCTCATTCAGGGCTCTGACATCCGCAGGAAAAAACTCATTCCGAGCCTTGAGCCCTGGGCGGTGAGACAATCTCCTGTGCATCCAACAGTCCGTTACTAGGGTGATGGTTGTCCTTCATCCTTCTTTTTGCCGACATTAAACACCCAGGGGCGTCACAAGGGGGGGGGGGGGGGGGGGGGGGGAGTGGGACTGAGTTACTAGGGCCCAAGGTGGAGGGGCCTTAATTATTTTATACTTTAGCTATATTGACAAATAGCAGATATACAAGCTCACAGCGCGGCACTGAGTTCCGTACTGCGAGCTTGTAGATCTGATATTTTTGAAAAGTTGTGAAAATGTTTGCAAATCTTCTAATATGTGTATTTTCTAAGCGAACTCAAATTTTGCTTCTGAGGGGGTCCCTGGAACTAAATGTTTTGAGATGGGGGTCCGTGGCCAAATCCTACTTAATAATTTTAGAGAGAGGTCAGTCAGTCAGTCAGTCAGTCAGTCAGTCAGTAGGTCAGTCACAAAATGCATTTCCACCTTTATCTCTTCAGCAACTGATCCCAATTTTCACATGACATTGGCCATTAGCATTATACTGACGGTGACCGAGCCCGATTAACATTTTTACCAAATTCAAGCTATTTCTTAGCGTTTCTTCACCACTTCTGTACAGCACAGCCTGTTCAGCTCAGCCTGTTGTCAGGGTTACGGTCCGTTCCTCCAGGCCATGGGATCCCATAGCCCCACACACACCTCTCTCACAGTTAGGAATGTTGCAGTGAAGAGACTCTCTCTCTCTCTCTCTCTCTCTCTCTCTCTCTCTCTCTCTCTCTCTCTCTCTCTCTCTCTCTCTCTCTCTCTCTCTCTCTCTCTCTCTCTCTCTCTCTCTCTCTCTCTCTCTCTCTCTCTCTCTCTCTCTCTCTCTCTCTCTCTCTCTCTCTCTCTCTCTCTCTCTCTCTCTCTCCATGCATGGGTCATGCATGCACCGGGTCATCTTTCAACGGGTATGGAAAAACTATGTGGAGTAAGTGCATACATCCCCATACCTCTATTCACCTAATTTTGCTGTTAAATTAATTGTATCCATCATAAATATACACTCCTCCATGGGCTGCTCCTTAGATTATGATGCTCCCACATATTCTCACGCACGCACCACTTACAGTAACTTTCCCCACAACCCACACATATTTTGGAGCACATATCTTTGAACGGGTAAGGTCTAGTACATGTAATTTTGGGGGTCCTTGACATGAAAAAGTTTGAGCACCACTGACATAGAAACATAGGTTTTTCAAAAAACCTTCAACTGTGAGCTTGCAGATCTGCTATTTTTCAATAGTTAAAGCACAAAATAACGCAGTGAATCCTTGTACCCAGGGCCCAGAATTTGGTGCGACATCCCTGACAGCACACGTATGGGTCCCGGAGGAGCTCTGCCCATACCCATACAGACAAGTCCCCTGACAGGAGGCAAAGTAGAAAGATTTCTGGACCTGAATTTCCTCAGCTGCCTGAGGTGGTACAGGCGGTGACACGCTTGCCACAGACTGAGTGCGCATACTCCAAGTCAGTCATGTCCTTTGTGTCCTTGGTGAACCCCAAGTCACTCAAAGCTGTCCAGCCTCTCCACTGGTTCCCTGTTGATCATGAGGGGTATGTACTATGTACAGTATAAGGCCTCTCTGCCTCTGCATATGGAAGTCCACAATCAACACCTTTGGTCTTTCCAGCATTTAGGAAGGGTTCTGGTACCAGTGCGTCAGGCCTGCCACCTCCTCCTGATAGGCCCTCTCTGCATCATTTGTGATATAGGGCCCACCACCACTGTGTCGACTAAAGGCCCTATCATAGTACAGTCACTGTGGGTGTAGTCGTAGTTCTGAGGCACAGAGGCATCATAGTCACGGTGATAGGACTTCACTGTGACTATGATGGCCTCCACTTGTTTTCTCACTTTTAGGTGAAACTTATCACCTAAAAGTTGATTCACCTCGGACTATGATAAAGCCTTTACATACTGTAGTTCCCCTCTTTTAGGGCTGTCACAATTATTACATAATCGTCTAATCGCAATTATTTTTCATAATCGTGTCCATGTTGAAAAATGTTCATGTATCGTAAAAAATAGTGGAAATAGCAGATCTACAAGCTTGTAGATCGGCTATTTCCACTATCAAAGTTATTTTTTAAGTAGTAAGTTGTCAAATATGTCAGTAATTTATTTGTGTATTTAGGTTATGTGTCATATCTGCCATGTGCAATTTCAAAGCCTAAAAGCCAAACAGAAATGTAATTATCAACGACAAAAACACAATTAAATCGTTAATCGCCAATTATTTGAGTGACAATTAATCGTCCTGTAAAATTTCATATCGTGACAGCCCTACCCTCTTTGTTGCTGTCAAGATGGAGAGAGAGGGTGAGCATGTCGAACCGGGGAGATGGCGTCGTCGGTGCATCTGCTTGTTGTTCAAAGACCTGATCGCCTGAGGGAGGTTACTTTTAACAAGAGAATCTCTAAAAGAGAGTTGTGCTTGCTTCCTTGATGTAAAGACGCCTGAGGGAAGTATAGCTACTATGGAGGATATTACCCGTGGCCTTATTTGTCACTCTTCTCCAACACAACCGTTCTGTAGAACGAAATAAAAGCGTTTTGCTCATTGTCTATTTTTTAAATCATTCGGATAATATTTGTGATTAAGTTGTTAACTGTAACAGGCAGGGTTAGGTCTGCAACTATCCATTATTTTCTTAATGATTATTGATTATTCTTTTTGACTGATCAAAGATCGATTCATCAACAAATGGATGTTATAACTGACCAAACCAGTAAGATTCCTTAAATCGGGTGATAAGTGACCGCCAGGTCGCATACTTTAGAAGGCAATCAGGAGGGAATATGGGAAATGGGACATTAGAGATACTGTGTACCGTGTCCAAAAATGTGTTTTGGAAGAATGGGAGATACGGTATGAGTAGGGGAAAAGTGTGACGTGACTTGACACCCACAACGCTATGCACGCTATACACTTAGACGTTGTGTTGGTTTGTTTACTGATGATTGAAAAAACAGTGTTGCACATTACGTTAATCATCTGGCGACCCCCCTACATAATTTGGGGACCACCCTGGGGGTCCCGACCAACAGGTTAAGAACCATTGTACTAGACAGGGTACAGTTACTGGGTCTCACCACTAGACTACAAGATAGGGTACAGTTACTGGGTCTCACCACTAGACCACTAGACAGGGTACAGTTACTGGGTCTCACCACTAGACAGGGTACAGTTACTGGGTCTCACCACTAGACAGGGTACAGTTACTGGGTCTCACCACTAGACTACTAGACAGGGTACAGTTACTGGGTCTCACCACTAGACTACTAGACAGGGTACAGTTACTGGGTCTCACTACTAGACCACTAGACAGGGTACAGTTACAGGGTCTCACCACTAGACTACTAGACAGGGTACAGTTACTGGGTCTCACCACTAGACAGGGTACAGTTACTGGGTCTCACCACTAGACTACTAGACAGGGTACAGTTACTGGGTCTCACCACTAGACTACTAGACAGGGTACAGTTACTGGGTCTCACTACTAGACCACTAGACAGGGTACAGTTACTGGGTCTCACCACTAGACTACTAGACAGGGTACAGTTACAGGGTCTCACCACTAGACTACTAGACAGGGTACAGTTACTGGGTCTCACTACTAGACCACTAGACAGGGTACAGTTACTGGGTCTCACCACTAGACAACTAGACAGGGTACAGTTACTGGGTCTCACCACTAGACAGGGTACAGTTACTGGGTCTCACCACTGGACTACTAGACAGGGTACAGTTACTGGGTCTCACCACTAGACTACTAGACAGGGTACAGTTACTGGGTCTCACCACTAGACTACTAGACAGGGTACAGTTACTGGGTCTCACCACTAGACTACTAGACAGGGTACAGTTACTGGGTCTCACCACTAGACTACTAGACAGGGTACAGTTACTGGGTCTCACCACTAGACTACTAGACAGGGTACAGTTACAGGGTCTCACCACTAGACTACTAGACAGGGTACAGTTACAGGGTCTCACCACTAGACTACAAGACAGGGTACAGTTACTGGGTCTCACCACTAGACTACTAGACAGGGTACAGTTACAGGGTCTCACCACTAGACTACTAGACAGGGTACAGTTACAGGGTCTCACCACTAGACTACAAGACAGGGTACAGTTACAGGGTCTCACCACTAGACTACTAGACAGGGTACAGTTACAGGGTCTCACCACTAGACTACTAGACAGGGTACAGTTACAGGGTCTCACCACTAGACTACTAGACAGGGTACAGTTACTGGGTCTCACCACTAGACTACTAGACAGGGTACAGTTACTGGGTCTCACCACTAGACTACTAGACAGGGTACAGTTACAGGGTCTCACCACTAGACTACTAGACAGGGTACAGTTACTGGGTCTCACCACTAGACTACTAGACAGGGTACAGTTACAGGGTCTCACCACTAGACTACTAGACAGGGTACAGTTACAGGGTCTCACCACTAGACTACAAGACAGGGTACAGTTACAGGGTCTCACCACTAGACTACTAGACAGGGTACAGTTACAGGGTCTCACCACTAGACTACTAGACAGGGTACAGTTACAGGGTCTCACCACTAGACTACAAGACAGGGTACAGTTACAGGGTCTCACCACTAGACTACTAGACAGGGTACAGTTACTGGGTCTCACCACTAGACTACTAGACAGGGTACAGTTACAGGGTCTCACCACTGGACTCTTTGAGGATGTCCTCCAGGCGCTGTGTCATCCCTCGCTCGTCCGTGTCCTCCTCTTCGCTGCTCTCCACCCGCCGTCGAATCACCTCCTTGATCCGCAACAGCGCCCCCAGCAGGTTCTCTGTGCATCGACAATCGCAAGGATGTTTTTGTAATTTCTTTCGTTTAATCTCAAGAGAGATTCTGCTAACAGCAGAAACTGTCAGCAGCACTACTACTACTAGTGGGAATAAACACAGAAGCACGCAGCGCACTCGGTGCCGCGCTGTGAGATTGTAGATCTGCTGTTTTTCAATAGTTAAAGCACAAAATAATGCGTAACAATGCCTTCCCAGTTTAAATGGGTTAAACCCCCTCCCCCCATGAAGAACATTCATGGGGGGCCCGCAGTGAATCCTTGTACCCAGGGCCCAGAATTTGGTTCGACACCCCTGGCTGGGCGAGTCACTGGCAGGTGAGTCGGTAGGATACAACACAGAAATGTGTGTGGAGAGGAATTAATTGGCATAAATTGGGGTGGAAAAAGGGGGGGAAATAATTGACTACTCTAAATTAAAAAAGAAAAAAATATACCATGGAATTTTGTTATTATATTATTAATACAATCTTTTCCCAAATTATTAGGAGGCCCACTTGCAATATCCTGACGGCCACGACAGTGGGCCCCGGCCCACAGGTTGGACACCACACTGGCACAGACAGACAGAGAAGGTCGTGTCTCTTCTTGTTGCTGCTGATAATGCACGCTGGCACTGTGCTGCTTCCTCAACGCAAGCTCCGCCCTCTCCCAGATCATGTGACCCCTGGCACCCTTTCTGTCTGTCTCAATGATTCTATTATGGATTTAACTACGCTTTTACCCTTGACTCGTCTCACTTGGAGGTAGAAAAGGTTGTGCGAGTAACCCCATTCTCTCCCTCTCTCTCTCTCTCTCTCTCGCTCTCTCTCTCTCTCTCTCACACACACACACAGAAACACACACACGCATCAGTGCTAGCCAGTGTAATTGAGGTCAGGCTTTCCCGGAACTGGAACGCTGCCAAAGTTCTGGCTTTTTTTGAAGTTCACCCCATCGAGTTTCGCTGCTAGCCATAAACACATATGTATTTACAGTTTTTATTTTATACAAATTACAGTGATGAAAAGAGACAAAAGAGCAAAAGAGGAAGAGAGGGAGAGGGGGGGGGGGGGGGGTGAGAGACAGAGAGAGGCAGCGGGGGGAAAAAAAAGACCGGTCATGGGAGTGAAGGGAGGAAGGAACAGGCGAGAAAGAGGAAAAGAGGAAGTGGGGAGAGGGAGGGGGTTCGTGAGGTTAGGCCTGTGAATCTTGGCCCTCTGCCAAGCGAGGAGAACCGCTGAGGAGGAACACTGGAGCCAAAAACTGAAAAACCTTCACAACGGAATGCCAGCCCCAAAAAGCAGTGGAATGTGTGGAACGTTGAACTCCCGGGGAAGGAGGACAAAGGAAGTGGCCCAGCGCTGAATTATAAGAAGCTAGCTTACCGAGAAGGAATGGTGGGAGAGTGGAGGGCGGCCAGGTTTTGATGTGGCGTGGAATTAGTAGCTGTGTGGGTTATCGTAACGTTGTCACGGTCAGGGCAGAAACCTCTTGGCTCCGTATTCTAACTTTTTTGTGTGTTTTCGTGAATTAGCGGCCTTACTTGATCCTAAGCATACAGCGTCACACAAAAGCATCCAAAGTAGCAGCTTGAAACACGTCTCGAAATAGGTCTCGAAGCAGCGTGCTTCAAGCTTCTGCTACTTCTGCTGTTTTTGAATCCTGAAAAGTAACAGTTTTAGACATGAGGTTTCCACCTGACAGAGACGATAGGCAAAATTAAGCTGTTCCTCCCCTCCTCTCCCCCGTTTTTGGGTCATTTTTTTTTTTTTTTTAAACAATATGTTTATTTAGTTTTTTTCTGTCTTTTTTTGACATACAATACAACATTTACTTCACAACAAAAAGACTACCTACAGACAAAACAAGAAAAGAAAAGAGAATACAACACCATACAAAAAACAAAAAAACAAAACACCTGACATTAACACGACACACAAAGTTATCAAATAATTATAACACAAAGAGCACATATCCTTAACAACAACTCCCAGAGTCCCGTGCCATAAGGCCGGACAAGTGACTGTAGAGAGGCTGCAGCTACCCTACTCCTGGTTCCTCCATTAAATGAGAGAGATCATTGCCCTTGACATATTGAATAAAATTCCCCCATATTTTCTCAAAAAGCTCTTGTTTATTTTTGAGAGTGTAAGTGATTCTTTTTTGGGTCATTTTTGGGGGGTCTTGATTTAGTTTAAATTTGAGGATTGAGCGCAGCGAGTCACAGAATAGCCTTAATTTGAAACAAATGACATACAGTGATATACTCACACCAACCATGACTGGGCAAATTGTAGTAGAGAGAGAGAGAGAGAGAGAGAGGTAGAAAGAAAGAAAGAAAGAAAGAAAGAAAGAAAGAAAGAAAGTTTGTTTGTAACATTCAGTACTGACCATATTCCTGGTTGAGCCCCCAAAGTTTGATCTTGTTGGCTTCGTGCTGTGCCTTCTTCTTCAGACGACAGGCCCTATGGAAAACAAACACACACACACACACACACACACACACACACACACACACACACACACACACACACACACACACACACACACACACACACACACACACACACACACACACACACACACACACACACACACACACACACACACACACGCATATTTTAACAATTTATTCATGTCCACATAAAGGAGAGCATAAGAGGTTACAAAATTAAGGTACAGATTACATCCACAAAATTGTGGCATATCTCTTCATGATACTATAAGCATGTCACCCAGTACTCTATGGGTATAAGTGACAGCGTCTCCGCCATATGCGGCGGCTGCCAATTACAGCAGAGACAGCACAGTACTTTTTGGGCATCCCAAGTTGTTGAAACCCAGACTAACAACCAGTCTGTGGGTGTCCTATAATATACTATACTATACTATACTATACTATACTATACTATACTATACTATAGGCTGCCAAATTTAAAAACAAACAGGCTGCACCTATAGCCTGGTGTTGAGATGGTATTTAATGGCTGTGGTCATAAAGGTGCAGGTGCATCTCTATCAAATATATCAAATGTTACAGGTGCACAGAACTGTGTGGGGTAATCATTCGTGCTGGCCTCAAACTTGAATGCTGTACAAAGGGTGTATTTCGTTAATTAAAAGGTTCTAAAAGAAAGTCTGGACTCTGGAGGCAGACTCCCTTTCGAACAGAGATAAACAAGCTCTTATATAATTTAGTATAGGAGCTCAAGGTCTCTTCTTAGATAGGGGGAGAAATTGTATGAAACAGCTGCATTCACTCTGAACATGGATAAAGGAATTCTTCTTGTCTTTTTTACTAAACACACAAACAAGCGTGCGCACACGCCAGCGCACGCACACATACGCACGCACGCACACACACACACGCGCGCACACGCACGCGCACACGCGCACACGCACACACACACACACACACACACACACACACACACACACACACACACACACACACACACACAGGTGAGTCAAGGAGACACGACTGCATCGCTCTAGTAGGACGGAGGCAGGAGGAAATCCCCCTGTGCTGTTCCCACTGTCTGTGGTCTCCACATGGCTCTGCATTATTGAGACAGATGGCTCCCGCTGCGAGCTCTTGGAGAGCAATGAATGGAAGATGTATTCCCAAGCTGGAGGGGTGACTGAGTCCACCGCTCCCCGCCTCTCTACTCTGCTCCCATTATCAACACCAGGCCGGCTCTTTTAAAGGGGAGCTTCACCAGAACAATTCAGGGTGTCATTCGGTGTGGCCACAGTTGATAGAACTTATAGATTTAATTTATAATTGATCCCTATTTTGGGCAAGTCGGTGTAGGCAAAAAGAGTTGTGTGAAAATAGCTGATCTACAAGCTTGTCGGCATCATCGAGCCTTCGTCCGATGACCGAGAAAAACTTAAAGGAAAATATAGCGGTTAAAAAGAAAAGGGAACTGTCTGATGGAAATAATCCCCCCCCCAATCCCCCTTTTACAAGCAGGTTTTGTGTGAAGGGAGAAGATGAGTGGAAATGTTTACATGGTCGTTTTGTACCGTAGATGCTTGTGTGAAGTTGAAGCCAGCTCAACTTTATGTTGTAGCTTTGCATAGCTACAAGTGTTGGGCAACAGTTTGTTTATTCATGTCGCTGGCTTCCACTGAAAATGAATGGTTGCCTGTAGCTTTGTTGCTGCTATAGAGTGAACGCCACACAACGCCAAACAACTCATGTTTGATGTGCTCATCCAGCGCCAATTTGTTTGCTTTGTTTGTTTGTTTTTTCAGCCCTCAAGCAAACTGTACCTCAGAAGGCTGGGTTTTGATGGTGTCATGAAAAGAACTTAAGAAGACAACAGTGTTTGGAATCATAAAGTGTACACGTGTATGCCTGGAGGAGACATTATCCTTGTACCGCACGGGAAAGCCAGTGGTGGACAAAGTAAAAGTATCAATACTGCAATGTAGAAATACACTGTTACAAGTAAAAGAAAATTCAAAATGTACTTGAGCTAAAGTACAAAAGCATTGGAAACAAAATGTACTTAAAGTACCAAAAGTAGAAAGTACTCATTATGTAGAATGTCTCATTTCAAGTTCTCAAATGTATAACAATCTTTTGGGACGCATTGTGATTTACTTAAGTACAGTGCTTAAGTAAAAGTACTTTACACCACTGGTGAAAGCCAGTAGAATATTTTTCCCCCTCCTCTGTACTCTGGCAATGAGCCATAAGCCAAGTTATGACATTGTTATATTTGACTGTTTGAAGATGACCGCCTCTCTCTCCCTCTCTCTTCCTTTTCCTCTACTAACGACATCCCCTGTCATCCGTTGCTTCCGTTTACAGTTGAACTTTACATGACTCCTCTCTGCCGTCTCCTCCACCTATCAGGCTGCCTCCCTCCATCCTGCAGATAACATGTCATTAGGTCCAACTCCCTTTGGTCCGACCACCTAAACCTAACCTTAACCCTAACCCTAATCTCAGTAAAACTATGCCTAAACCTAACCCTAAACCCTAACCGTAACCTCAGTAAAACCATGCCTAAACCTAACCCTAACCCTAGGGTGACCAGACGTCCCGGTTTACCCGGGACAGTCCTGTTTTCAAGCTGCGTGTCCCTGTCCCGGTGTCCCGACAAATATCTCTAAAACACTAATGTGTCCCGGTTTTCAACATTCACTGCAAAATTGTCCCGGTTTTTGCCAGAATTAAAATAATAGTAGCTGTTTTCAGTGGTTGCATAGACATTCATCATGTTCTTTTCATGAAAACATGCTCACCTAACCAATCAGAAAACATGAACAAATTCATTGCGCGTGTGAATTCAACACTGAGCCTGTTTGTCAATCACTAACTGCCTGTTTGCAACCCTGCGGTGTGTGTGTGTGCGCGTGCACGAACGTTAGAGAATGGGCACGCACGTGCGCGGTAACGTGCGCATTGCTTTTAGGGTCCCGGTTTTAGGCAACAGTGTTTCGCGTCCCGGTTTGAGTGGCTGAAAATATGGTCACCCTACCTAACCCTAACCCTAAACTCAGTCGACCCAACGGTAGATCGACCTATGGGGCAGTCCCCATCCTGCAACCCCCCACCCCCCTCCCCCACAACAACCTTTGATTCAAAATGTACTTGAGTAAAAGTATAAAAGTATCGTTATCAAAATGTACTTAAATTACCAAAAGTAGAAAGTACTCATTATGCAGAATGTCCCCATTTCAAGTTTTTCAAGCTCACAAAGAGTTGCGGGCCAAATGTACTGTATATAAGGCTAAAGTGGTTAATGTATGTTTTGTAATAATAATCTACAAAGTAACTACTAGTAACTAAAGTTTTCATAAAGTCGACAGTGGCCATAACAAATGGCCATATTTTTTTTTTTAGCAATGTAGATGCAGATGCAGAGCAGATCTCTCATCCTGTGGACCTTAATGACCTAACTAATAAATAAAACAAATAACAAATAAAAGTACTGCATGAAATCACAGGTCATCTCACATTTTGGGTGACTATGAGAGTGGAATCCCCATTACATCAATGCATTTCAATGGGAAGGGGGTGGTTTCAAGCCAGTAGAGGATATCTGCGCCTCCTGATCCTAGTCACTTATCCACTTTCAATCTGACATCCCTACTTTTGGCATGTCTTTCTTTATAGGTGATGACATTTTTCTCACCAAATCACCAAAATTGTCAATTGTTGCCATTGCACAACCAACTAAGTATAAAATAGGGCTTAAGCGGTTAATGTTGAGTATGTGCCAACGCAGAGTACCACTCCCAATCACAAGTTTATATATTCATATAGCTGCACAATGCACAATGCAAGTACATTAAAGAACTGTTTCCGAAACACTGGGTCTGGAGCCATTTTCATGGGTCAAGAGGAAACTTCGCTTTATCTTTTGTTTCCTATGTTTGGATTTTAATTATTACTATTTCAAAATGAATAAAAATAAAAATAAACTAAATACAGAAAAAAGAGAGAAAATAACTTAAGTCTTGTGAGCTTGTAGATCGGCTATTTTCACTAGTTCGGGTCCCAGGGAGACGTCAAATGTCTCTTTTGTGTCTCAAGCTTAAACGTTTGGGAACCACTGCACTAAAGGAATAGTTCAGTACTGAATGATGGGCTGATTAACAAAATGCTCATAAGCCCCCAGTGAATTATTTTCAGTTACCATGGTGTCAATTTAAAAATAAAAAAATAAATTGTGATTAGTGATATAGAGATTAGTGGCTGCTGGAATGCTTTGTCTATCTGGCATGCTACATGTCTTGCGTTAGGTCTGGAGCAAGTTATGCAGCAATTCTGCCGACTTAATTGTTTTGCATATATAGTTCTAGTCGCGACACTCTGTTGCTGGAAAACATACAGAACTAGAAAAGAAAATTTCTAAGAAATTTTAAGTGTGCCTGCAGCTCGCTAAGTGTGTGCAACTTTGTATAGCAGTTGGTGTTAGCATTAGCATTTGTTAGCATTTGTTAGCATTAGCAATTGTTGGCATTATCATTAGCATTTTTTAACATTAGCATTTTTTAACATTAGCATTTGTTAGCATTAGCATTAGCATTTGTTAGCATTAGCATTTGTTAGCATTAGCATTAGTGGTTAGCCGTTGGGACTGTGGGACCACCCACCGAGTTTGAGAGCAGTAACGTGTTGGGAAGTGGAGACATGGCTGTTTAAAGCCCAGTCAATAGGAAGGCAGAGGGGGCGGGGCTTAAGCAATTACAGATAATTCCTATTGGCCATGTAAGTACACACAGCGAGTTTCGAGACGGTACCATGCTGCAAACTGGAGATATAGCTGTTTAAAGCTCAACCAATAGGAAGATAGGGGCGGGGCTTAAGAGGGGCGGGGCTTAAGTAATAAGTCCCTATTGGCCGTTTAAGTCCAGACACCAAGTTTCAAGACGGTACCATGCTGTGAACTGGAGTAGTGGCTGTTTAAAACCCAGCCAATAGGAATACACAGGGGGCGGGGCTTAATCAATTACAGCTCATCCCTATTGGCCGGAAAAAGACCAAAGTTGTGTCTGCATTTTAAAGTTTAAATGAAGTTGCTAGGCAAAAGTATGGCAGAGTTATGTGGCGCCAAAGTTTCTGGGTTTTTTTCAGAGTCCCCCATTCAAAGTCAATGGGGGTTTTAGCGCGTAGTTTTTTACGAATTACGTTGCCATGGTAACGCGGATCGGGACGAAAAGTAATAGCACACCATTCTCGGCCGAGCCGCACATTTTGATGTATATTTTGCTGGGGTGGCGTAAATCGTGCGGCAGTTATTACGTGCCAAAATTTCCCCCATTCTAAGTCAATGGGGTTTTTTGGCGTCGTTTTTTGCGAATTACGTCGCAATGGTAACGCGGATCGGAAAGAAAAGTAATAGCACCCCATTCCCGGCCGAGCCGCACGTTTTGATGTATATATTGCGACGGTGGCGTAAATCGTGCGGCAGTTATTACGTGCCAAAATTTTGTCGGAACATTATATATATATATATATATATAAGTATGGCGGATTACAATAAGTGTTTTGCCATTGCATTGCATGGCAGGCACACTTAATAAGGCCCAGATTGAATTTAGCGGTAATAATTGCCCTTCAAAACATCTCCACAATGCAAAGACATTAATAGCTGCCGCTAAACAGTAAACATATAACTTTGCTGTCTCGGTGTCTGCCGTAGGTTGAGGTTAATGTCTGTTTATTTAACAGCTGAGATGAGGCGCAATGCAGTAAAATATAGACCTTGTCAGTGGAATTGCGTTGCTAGGGAACAGTTTGGGTCCCTGTTTATTAGCTGTCAGCCACTGATATTCACTAACGCTGCAACAGGATATTAACCTGGGACCCGTTTGGAATGTTTATGTTGTCGAGTGTGAAAAACCATGCAAAGGATCGGAATATCTTCCAGGCATATTATCAATACTCAATCTCAAATCCCCATCTAGAAGATAAAATTCAGGACCTGGATTTAGGGATGTTGTCATCTTGTATCTTGTGCCAATATCCAATAAGTGCCAAATGAGGAACAATACTACTGGGCCAAATATTTCTTTAATATATGGTGTATTACATGGATAAAAACATTTATTTTTATTATATTTTTATTCCAGTACTTGATAAATTGATGAACTGCAAGTTAAAACCAATGGCAACACCTCGGAACCCCCGCATACCTGTTCTAGAGCAAACATTCTGCAAAAATATCAGATGTACAAGCTCATAACGTTGCAGTGCGATTTTTTGTGAGCTTGTAGGTCGGCTATGTTCGGCTTTGGTGCAGAGCAAAACAGAGACAAAGTACATGTAGGGTTTAAGTTGTTAATGAATGATTTTTTTCCAAAACGTAAATAAATAAATAGTAAATGTAAGATTTTTGCTTGGAAAAATGGTCGGAAAAAGTAGACATGATTTGAACATGCACAGTAAATCAGACCTAAATTTCCACTTCAACTTCTTGTTATGCCCAAAATAATCTCTCACCTCTGCCCTAAACATGTACGGGCTCTATTATGATCCAGGTCTTATGCCTTATGCCTTAACTTCTTTGCCTTTTTTTACTATATAAACACATTTTTTTTAATATTTCAAATAGCTGATCTGCAAGCTCACAACGTGCAGATGTAGATCAGCATTTGAAGTATTTAAAAACGTTTTTCAAAATAGTAAAAAAAAGGCAATGAAGTTAAGGCATAAGGCATAAGACCTGGATCATAATAGAGACGTAGTGTTGTTGTTACTGTTAGTAGGAATAAATACAGAAGCACCCGGGAGGAAGTGGACTAAGAAAAGGGGAGGAGCCATACTAAGTTCCTGTTTCTACATAAAAAAAAGAGGTGGTTCCCCCAGAGGCAGAAACGAAGGAAAAGGAATATTTTATTTTCCTCATTTTTGCTAAATTGTTTCCCAGATTGTTCCCCAAATGATTAGCTATTAGGGTTTAAACGTCAACAACAGTATTTGGCCTCCCATTTATCTAACATATAATTTTCGGAATGTCTGAGTGAGTGTCTGTCTGTCTGAGTGTCTGTCTGTCACAGCGTTTCTCCTCAATGGCTGGAGCAATTGATCTGAAATCGCATCACAATTAGCATATGAACACACCTAACATAACTGTGAAGCCCGTTTGTCACTTTCACAAATCGTATGCTGTATATTAGCATTTTTATGGTGTATCTACTATCTATTCTGCATCTAGCTTGAGGCTAATCTATTCTGCATCTAGCATGAGGCAACATGTTTAACCAGCTCTGTGTGTGTGTGTGTGTGTGTGTGTGTGTGTGTGTGTGTGTGTGTGTGTGTGTGCAGGCGGGTAGGCGGTCGGGGGGTGTGTGTGGGGGGGGGGGGGGGGTGGAACACAGTATCTCTGTAGCTATTAAACGAAACGGGTATTTCTTACATTGATGCGCCTACATATTATCATGCAAACACCAGTTAAAGTTACTTTCCATCCCTCATATACTGTGTGCACAGTGCACATCCCATAACCCACACACTGCACATCATTTCGGAGCTCATATCTTTGAACGGGTAAGGGCTAGTAATATAAATATAAATGGAAATAAATAAAAATAAATAAATACCGTAAATATATATTTTTTAACAGTGCCCAGAGTTCCAATAGAGCAGAAGCATGCCATACCTGGATGCCAGTTTGTTCTTCTCCTTGCGGGAGCGGGCGCGGGCCACGGCGGGCAGGTCGTTGACTGGGCCCATGCCGTCGATGGCGGCGTTAAGCTTCTGTAGCTGCTCGCCGATGTTGTGGAGCTTCTGGGGGTTGGGCGTCAGGTCACTGGCGTCCGTCTTGCGGGCTTTACGCCGCCCCTTCTTTCCTGCAGAGGACCAGAGGTTCACAGCAAGGTTACTTTACAGTCAGTTGTTCTCAAACCTTTTCACGTCAAGGACCCCGGCAAATTGATATCGTCGTTGTCGGGTGGAAACCTTGTATGTCAAAAACCTTCCTTTTTTCTTATTATTTAGAAAAATAGCCGATCTGAAAATAGTCGATCTACAAGCACACAACGCCTCGTAGATCTGCTATTTTCACTACTTTTGTGCGACACTTTTGCATGATGAAGTAGGACTTTAATTTGACAAAAAATATACATATTTGAAAGTTGGAGATATGAGGTTTTTGCCTGACAGTGACGATATGTATTTGGCGAGACGCACCACAAAGTGACACGCTGTGAGCTTGTAGATCTGCTATTTTTGAATAGCCAGCGTATAAATGGATAAAGTGGTTAAAAATGATTGTGATGCTACGTTAACTACTTTTACTGGGGACCCCTTGGAAACCTTTTATGCTTTCGTGTGATGCTTTACTATGATCAAGTGTGTGTTTATATATATATATATATATATATATATATAAATATGGAGCTAAGAGGTTTCTGCCCGACGACAACGGTAATATATTCTATAGTCTAATCGAGAGGGTGCATGGACCAGAGAAGGTGACGATAAAGAAAAGCCCCATATAACTTACTGTATAAATTATAAGGGGCTAACAAGCTCTCATTTGAGTGCCTGCCTGCTGCTAGTGTGTGTGTGCGTGCGTGCGTGCGTGCGTGCGTGCGTGCGTGCGTGTGTGCGTGCGTGAGTAGTACTTCACTGATTGATGTGAAACTGACAGCTATTGAGCATCGAGCATGCAGCCTACCAAAAGCGTAAAAGTAAAAGCAACACTACACTGAATCAGTGTGTGTGTGTGTGTGTGTGTGTGTGTGTGTGTGTGTGTGTGTGTGTGTGTGTGTGTGTGTGTGTGTGTGTGTATATACACCTGTCTGTGTGACATGACAATGGAGTGACAAGAAGACGAAGTGACAAAAAGACAGAGTGAAGTGAAGTGACAGGAGATGTTTTTCAACGCGGCCAATCTCCTGTCATGACGGCAGTGGTATTGCGTGTTTTCATATAGCCTCATTAGGTCAGTGGTTCTCAACCCCCCAAAATGATAAAATAATTTGTACTGGGGACCCCCCAAAATAATCATATTTGAACTGAGGACCCCAAAAAGAATCATGTTTGACCTTTTTGGCAAAACACTACATTTTTAATAGTAACAACGAAGCTTGTGAACTTGCAGATCGGCTATTTGGGGCGAATGTTCGCCTATCATGACGTGCCCAGATTAGGGATGCTAGGGTTTGTAGTGTGGTTGAGTGCATCAGACAGGATACAACATGCAGCATTACAGCAGCAAGTCTTCCTTCAGCCTGTCAAACTGGCCAGGATGATCCGGTGCACTGACTCTAAAACATTCTCATTTTCATTCCCCATTAACTCTGAGAGTTCAGTCCAGTAATGGTCCATTTAGAACCCCCTCGAGGTCCCTGGACCACGTTCTTGAGAACCACTGATCCTGTGCATCCTGATTTAAATTCAAGAGCTCAGCTTTGCAGGGTCAGAGTCCAAGCGAAATAGAAGAACAGAGAGAGAGAGAGAGAGAGAGAGAGAGAGAGAGAAAAGACAAAAGAGAGAGCGAATGGAACGATGGAGGTAAGTAACAACGTGAACTGAATGGAACAGGCTCAGTGTGGGTGTGTTATGGAGAGCTCCAATGTAACAAGGGAGGCTGCCTTAACAAAGTGATAAGATGATGTGGTTTTTCTTTCTAATAAAAGCACTGAATATACAGACCCAGTATGTGCGTGCATGTGCATGGGTCTGTATATTAAGGTATCTCGTTTCATTCTCTCTCTCTCTCTCTCTCCTCGTATTTGTTTCCTCCTTTTCTTAGCCCCTCCAGTTGAAAATACAGTGTCTGTCTTTAATGACAGTTGCGGGTTGCGGGTTCGGGTCAGGTTTTGAAAATAGATGCGGTGACGCTGGTCAGTTCAAACTATTAATAACTGCGGCGCGGGTCGAAGGAGGAGCATCTCGCGTATCACTATACCCTATGACAGCTATTGTTTGTTTTTACCCTGTTGGATCATCATGTGTGTGCCTGGTGCGTCATGTCACACATACCGGTCAAATAGCGGGCCGCCAGGCGCATACCACATAGGCTCTGATGCCTGACAGCGTGTCATGGGTTCGAGTCCCGATCCCGATGGCCTTTGCTGCATGTCACTTCTCATCTCACTCCTTGTTTCCTGTCTATCTACTGTACTATCAATAAAGGCAAAAAAAAAGCCTAAAAAAATATCTTTAAAAAAATTATAATGATAATAATATTGGGCCGCCAGAACACTTAGGTTGCACCGGTGGTGCATTTGATTCTAATTGGCTAAAGGCTCGGTGTGGCTGTGATATCTACTGCAAATCTATTACTTCTAACCATAACTCAAACACAAAAGTTCACCAGAGTGCAATAAATGACGTCTTGTTGACTAAAATGTGGTGGAAGATGCCGCCTCGCCACTTTCTACCTGGTGTCTCCTATTTTGGGCTTGTCATTTAAGGGCAAAATGTTCAAAAACAAGTTTCAATCAATTTGTAACTTTCAAAAAGAGCTGATCTATAAACTCACACAACATGTCGCAATGTGACACGTCATGAGCTTCTAGATTGGCTATTACCGCTGTTTGTCGTATGATGAATTATATAGGGCTTAAGTTGTTCAAATGCAGTGTTGAAAGTTTGTTTATTTGACAGGGACAGTACTCATTAATGGACATGTCAGTTTTCACTTCAATGTAAATGAGCCAGAGTTAGCCACAGGCTAATTTACATCTGTAGTCCCTGGACCTTAGTGGTGATCAACCCCCCAATCCAACCCTTGATGCTGAGTGCCAAGCAGGGAGGCATTGGGTCCCATTTTTAAAGTCTTTGGTATGACCCGGCCGGGGAAATGAACCCCCGACCTCCCAGTCTCAGGGCGGACACTCTAACCACAAGGCCACTGAGCTGGTGTGACTTCGGGTTAGCTTCCCAGCCTGATTCTCTCAGTCCACAGCCGCTGGAGGCTCTCTGCGATATAGTCATTGTGATGCAGTTCACTATACTGGTGGGGATCATTGATATGCTCACCCTCTCTGCGATACAGTGTGCTCGGTAGAGTACTGGAGCTCCAGGAAAGCGACCAGCGCACCTCTCCTCCCAGCTTCTTCTTGGCGGCAGACTCCCGGGCACGTCGGTATTCCCAGAAACAGCGGCGCTTCTGAGGACGCTCCCCTGGACGCTTGGCCGGCTCCGCTTCTACCTCTGCAAGTACAGACACACACCAGTGTTAACTTGACGAAGAATGTTCATCGACCACCTTTTTTTCAATGACGAAAACTGAATAAAAGCTATTAAAGCTATGATGACTGAAACTAAGACTAAATATATTGACAATTGACAACAAATAAAAACTAGACTAAGATGTTAGGGCTTGAAATAAGGCACGGTCACACCGCACTTTAATTCTACCTATCAAGCGGATTCTGCCAATGCATTTCAATGGGAATAGAGAAGGTTTCTTTTTTTCTTTTCTTTTTGGCAGAAATCCGCAAACGGCAGTAAACGGCTCCATTCCCATTGAAATGCATTGGCAGAATCTGCCCTCATAGGTAGAAAAAATGTGCGGTGTGACCGTGCCCTAAGAGGTTAATTCACACGATTCAAGACGTTTTTATTGTCAGTGACTTACAGGTAAAAGCAGCGAAATATTGTTGGGACTTGTCCTGCAGATTGTGCTAAGCTTTGAATGGTTTAGGGCCAGTAAATACATTTCTGATCTTGATGAACCATCCAGCTCTCTCAGGCCATCTGGGAAAGGTCTGCTTTCTGTCCGTAGAACCCAAAACAAATGTTGGGAAGCAGCATTTAGTTTTTATGCACCACATATCTACCAGAAAACTACAGGTCTGCTGCCAATCCTTTTTCTTTTAAAGCACAATTTATTTTAAAACTCAACCAAAGACCGTTCTGATTGCCGCTTTGATAAGTTTGTGATGGTTGGGCCAAACAGTCAAGGCTCCAAAAAGACAACGAGAGAGTCAGAGAATGCACTTTTTGTATTCACCTCTCAAACACCAGCAGTCCAGTGCAGACTATGATACAGTGAGCGCAAAAGGTGAAAAATAAGACTGGAGTGGACAAAATAACAGTTTTACATAAACACACTTGAATGGAATGGAGCGGTTTGCTGCCATTTGTGGATTACTGCAAAAAAGAAAAAAAAAAACACAGCTCGATTCCCATTGGAATACATTGGCAGAATCCGCCTGATTGGTAGTATTAAAGTGCAGCGTGACAACACTAAGGAATAACACCTAAACAGACGAGATGCTGAAGCAGCCTAGCAGGCCATACCCTTACAGCAAATGGCCAGCTCTAACTCAGGCTGTCACCTGTGCGTCACGTCAATCAAGGCCCAATCTGGCTAACCATCTTCAAATAAAAGGGAACGCCCTCTCTGTTTTGTTCCTTTTCATCTGTTGCGTAGCATCAGAGAGTCTGTTCTAGAGAGATTAATATTCAGCTAACTACCAGCAAAGGACCTGATGGCCTCTGCCAACAACTAGACATCAGCACAACTGACTTGCTATCAGAGTCTGCCTTGAGAGATTAAACAAGGCCTAACTGACTCACATCACCAGCAAGTTCCATTTTATAGAAAGTGAGACATACATACTGTACCAAAACACATAGCAATTGGCAATGCAGTTAACTCACAATATGCTAACACCAGGCCCAAGAGTTAACTTACACAATTACTGAAGTTTTTTACCATCAACTTAACATGATTTTCCGGGTGCCCACTGCCCAAGCCCATTCATGCAAACTTTTCAAATAAGATTAACCATGAATGAAACTCCTCTGTAGTGCTTGGCACCTTCCCAATCGACTGGATTGCTACTGCAGAGAGGAGAGAGGTGATCCACACAATCAATTAAACTTCAGTTCAATAAATAATAATGTTTTTAAAACAATGAGTAGAACATGTGTTCTTTAGCAATGCATTTTACAGTACTAGTGATAAAACGCACAATGACACTTGACCCACACCTCCAAGCCGGCTGGATGGTATACTGTCTGTAGTTCATTTGGAAGCAGCTGTATAGTCAAGTGTGTGCCATGTCCCTGATCATTGTCTATGTGTATAGGTTACCTTTCTCTTCTGCACTGTAACTGTATATGTTTTTCCTTTACTTTTTTTTACTTTTTTACATCTTTTGAAGTACTTTCTGCATCCTAATGTCATTGTATAATTCTGTTTCCTTTGCTTTATGTTCTGTGTAATAAAACTGCACTCATATAACGGGGAGAGAAATAGAATAGAATTACGCTGATACTTATGGACGTATGGTCATAGACACGCACAGTAACAGCGTTTCTGTGTGCAGTCAATTTCTTTTGAACAAATAATGGACCTTTTCCCTTCCTAGAAAATGTAGTGGAGTCAAAAGTACAATATTTGTCTTTGAAATGTAGTGGAGTGAAAGTCACAAGTATCCAAAGTATCCAACAATACAAATACTCAAGTAAAGTACACAATACATAAAACAAATCAAGTACAGTACTCAAGTAAATGTATTAGTTACTGTCCACCCCTGAATATGCACGTTTATGGTTAAAGCTCTTCATCAGTGTTACCTTTTCATTATAATGTGTCAAAGAGGAAGCATTTAATTTCAAAATGCTTCATTTCCACTTTGGAATAACTATTGTTATGTACAGTATGTGTCCAGTTAGCTCATGTCTGTGGAGCACTTGCCTTTGGACCATAACGTCGCCCCTGGGAGCTTATGGTAGGTCCAGCAATCCATCTCCCAGGGCTCTAGCCCAGGGGTTCTCAAACTTTTTGATCTCAAAACCCCTTATTATTAGCAAACTTTTTTGGCTACCCCATCAGTCAACCCCCCGCCCGTGCACATACTCGTCCTGGCTCTCTGTCTGTGCAGTTGTAGTGTACAAACGACACATTTGTAATCTGAAGCATTTTGCCAAAATATAGAACGGAGTTTCTTAATAATCCAGGCAGCTTTCGATTTTATCTTTGGCTGTGGCGTTTTTCTCATTTGTGAGTCTGTGACACAACTGTTGCAACTGTCTGGTTGTCTGTCTCTGTGAGAATGATCTCCCCTCTCGTTAATGTTCGTTCGCCATCCGTAATCTAACTCCGCGAGCCGCGGGGCTGGATGGATGGAACCAAATGGACCCATGTATTGTATGTATTATTGGAATTCATGTATTGTGCCTCGCGACTGTCGCCCACAATGACTGTTTTAAGCCGCCTGCTCACATAGAACATAATTCCTCAGCAGTGTGTGTCTTGTGTTTCTCTGCTTCTCCTCCTTCGGTGTTGGAGGCGGAGTGTGTTGTCAAGTTGCTTGGTTGGTGGTGACGACCGCACTTTTTTCTCTCTCTCTTTTTCTTTGATTGTTTGATTGTTTTCTGACAAAACCTTTTTTTGTTACCAATGCGCGACCCCACTGTCACCTGCCAGAGACTCCACTTTGATTCGCGACCCATAGTTTGAGAACCGCTGCTCTAGCCCATTGAAACTGGGATAGACTTCCACGTTCTCAGCTGATAAGCCTTTCCGACCTACTTACTTACTGTATTGTTATCTAATATCTTCACACATTTTTTTTTCAATGCACAGATGCCAATGGAGTGTTGACACATTTTATAAGCGAACGTCTTACATAACTTAAATAACAGTTTTGCTCTAGATGCAGCAAAAAACACAGACAGAAGTCTGTGTAAATTTATAACTCATGGGAAAGGGGCGGTTTCAGATTTAGGCACTTCAACCAGAGTCCATCAGAGCTCTACAATATGCTAGTGTCCTTTCTGTTATTTTGGGTAAGTGGAACTTTCTGCGAAAGCCATCCCCACAATAAGGATGCTGGGGTTTAAGTGGTTAAAGCCTAAATACAACTCATTAGGATTATCTCATGTACCACACTTATTATTGATAATTCATTAAGCTCAAAAAGCTAAATCAACATCACTTTGTTTGGTATTTCACAGTGGCAAACAAGGTTGATTAATTTCACACCTCAATAGCAAAACACATTGAACAATAGCTCAAGCTATGCAGAAGCAATATAATCATAGCATTATTCTGGTGGTTGAAATGGGAAAATGCCAGTTGCAATGAGGAATCTATCTATAAATGCGCAGAATCTCTGCAGGCATGCAATGTCCGTCTGTCCGTCTCTGTCCGACCGTGTTTCCCCTGCATATATTGCATACCTACGTAGCGTTCCTAATCTGGGGGGCAACATTCTGCAAGAATAGCACATTTACAAGCTCACAACATGTCGCAAGGTTGTGTGTGAGCTTGTCGATCGGATATTTGGTGTAGAGGATAATATAAAAAGGGAGGGACCAAGTATAGAACCCTGGGGGACCCCGGTCCAGTAAGTAAATAGGGTTAAGTAAGTAGGTTTTAATTGGTTAAGCTTTGCAAGACTAGTATGGTAGGCTATGGCTAACTACATATTAGATACCGCATTGTAGTCTAGACCAGTGGTTCTCAAACCTTTACATTTCAAGCACCCATCTTAACTCTGACATTGTATAAATGGAACCAAATGGGCCTGTTAGGGTCCATTTGGTTCCATTTGTACACTGTCAGAGAATTTAGAATCCCTTCAAGGAACCCTGAGTGTCCCTTGACCCCACTTTGAGAACCACTGGTCTAGACAATCTTATATATACAATTGAGCAAAAGCCGCATCCCACTTCCAAGCCCATTCACGCCCACTTTGCATCCACTTCAATTCAACTTCAACTCAACGGTAGGGAGAACGTAGGGAATAATACCGCCCATAACTCTATCATTGGCCCTCCGTTGCCATGGTGACCGCCGTCCATTGGCTCGTATTCCCAGCTATGGGACCGGCGGATCCAATTTCAACCGAGGGGGGCGTAGCCAGAACACACACACAAACACACACACACTCACACACACACACACACACAAAAATAGCTAATAGTTAGCTCACAACTTTCCACTTTTCTCTTTCACCTCAATCGCAGTAACATCCGTATACACCACTTGGCTAGGACTGATCACGTGGCACACGGAGTTCTTAACCGGAAGTGCGTCCGGCGGTCAAATATGTCCGACCGGAAACGTGCGCTGCGCCACAATAGTTCCGCCACAATAGTTCCGCCACAATAGTTCCCCCCCCCAAAAAAAGGGTTAGGGTTTTTTTTTGTTTTTTTTTCCCTTTTTTTTTCAAAAAACTTTTTTTTTGTTGAAAAAACAAGTTTTTTAGTAAAGAAGCGGGCGTGGACTCTAGATGTGAGCGGCCCGAAGGGCCGCGAACCTCTAGTGACATACATGCTACAATGACTTCTATCACCAGCAGCTCAGGACGACCGAGAGAGAGCTCAGCTTTTTACGTTTTTTGGTTTTGTTTTCTATACAAATATTGACATATACAGTATGAACAGTGTCAGGAATATGGTGAAATGTCAGGAAGGTAGGTATGGAAAAAACAGATACCGCCCAAGCCTATTCACAACCACCCGTCCGCCTTCAAAAAACACAGCCATTACAAGCGCTTTAGCCTCACATGCACAGAGCCATGAATAATGAAATCATAAATAATACAGTGTGCAAAGCTCTGCTGCTAGTGAAAGGAACAAATGAACACGTCACCAAAAGCTCAGAGTTCAGCTCACAAAAAGTGGGTCGGACTCGGATTTTTTTTTAAAGGCGACAGTGAAATGTAACCTCTCCTGTTCAGTGGTCAGTAGCAGCGTCTTGGGTCCCAAAGCCCACCGTCGACCCCAGACAGCTGAGCTGAGCTACGAGACAGACAGACAATCCCCTTATATAATGAAAGTGTCAAACGGACATCAACAGTTTTTCCGTTTAAAATTACATTTTTGTTGTGTGACAAGACGCAGTCGTGTCACAAACTACAAAAACCAAGCCCTTATGTAACAACACACAGCCTTGCTTGGCCTAGTCTGCAGAGAGAGAGAGAGAGACAGTCTTTGTCTGCACAACGTGCTCAACCCCATTCTCTCTCCCGTGTCTCTCCGTCTTGCGCATAAACACTTGTGCGCGTGCGTGCCCACTTGCACACACCATTCACCCCTTCATACAGTCTGCCGCAATTGCCTTGGGTTCTCCGGGTAAGAATAGCCCAGCCAGACACACACATGCACGCACACGCAGCCTCAAAAGGGAGAGCAACAATGGCCGTCTCGCGGCGGTGGAAATATGACCCGCAGAGGTTCCAAAAAGGCAGGTCTCTGAGAGTGTGCCAGGGACGTATCCATTACCCTGCAATGGGATGCCCGAGATTTGTTTATCCAATTCAGAGCCCTAAGGAGGACAAAAACACCGGGGATGTACGGGAAAGTTTACGGGGTCGTGTTTCATTATAACCTCACTAACAGAAACGCAGTCACCATGTCCAGTATTCACCATGAGTCACTCGCTGACACACTTCCAGAGAGTCACTAAAATGAGCACAACAGTAGATAAGGAATTATAAGGAAAACATCTATAGAGAAATCTCTGCCATCTTCCAGCCGCTCAGCTTTGGCTGTGGAAAAGTAGGCCAGTTCAACTTAGCCTAGCACAGCTAAACAGTCCACCCATGTTAACACACGCACAGTGGGGATATAAACTGCAGTTAGTTAGCTATACCAGGCTACGTTCAACTGGCCACTCTGGATTGTATCTGGATGGTAGCCAACCAAACTGTATTTAAACCATTGAGTCCTTGAGTTCACAGCACATTGTATGCAGTTGTTTCCGGTTTCAGAATGACAACCCCCCCCCCACCCCCCCCCCCCCCCACACACACACACACACACACACACACACACACACACACACACACACACACACACACACACACACACACACACACTCACTCCCCCATGCAGGAATGGTTTGGGTTTGTTGAGTTCAACGAGGAAGATTTTGACTGGCCTGCACACAGAGCCCTGACCTTAACCCTGTCAAACTACTTTTGGAATAAAACGGAACGCCAAATGCGAGCCAGGCCCAATCGCCCACAACATCAAGCATCTGACCTCCCTAATGCTCTTGGTGGCTGAATGGTAGCATAATGCAGCGACAAAATGTTCCCGACCGGCGAGATCCCAGAATAGTGGAGAATGTAATAGTAGCAAAAGGGTCACAGACTCCACATCAAAGCCCTTGATTTGCTTCTATTCAGCCACAAGACCCTTAATGAGGTCAGACAATGATGTTGGCCACTTAAGCCTGGCTCGCACTTGGCAAGGGGGAGATGACAATGGAGCGTTGGGAGGACGAGGGATCGTCACTCTGAAACAAGAAACGGCCTTCGGCAAAATTGGAAGCATACAGTTGTCCAGAATATCATTGCAGCGGTAGCATTAGGATTTCCATTCACTGGAACAAAGGGCACTAATTATACACACTAATTAGAAAAGGGTATCCATCCACTGACTTCTGCTAATGTGGTGTATCTTGTATACAAGTGAAAATCGATTCGTGTGGATCTCAGGATCCACATGGGAACGGTGTGGCTCCGACGTGGATCTCAGATTTCATGTGGCCAGCCTGTGACATCAGCTATATCTATGACGTACAGTATGTATGATGTGAAGCTCCACATTTGGTTGGATTCAGCCTTTTCCGAGCCCGCTTGACTTATGTGGCAAAACTGTAGGTACTAAATTAGCCTACTCGCAACATACACAAGAAATGTGGCGCTTATCTGTCCGGCCAAGAATGTTTCCAAGAATACCTTCAGACAATCACATAGACTGATAGACCTACCCTCTTATAGACACTACAGTTAGCTACCAGCAGAGCCAAGCTACTGTATACAAGAATTCCTACAGATGCAGGAAAGGCCATGAGTGTGGGGGGGTCACCAAATTTAGCAGGGTTCATCTTCCAGGGGGCATGAATGCATTCAGAAAGTTGTCTGTGCATTAATTACATTTTGAGACATCTTGTTTTCAAGAAGCAGATTCTGTGTCAGCCAGTAGTGGACGGAGGGAAGAACGGACCAACTAAAAACTGATCCTTATCTATCATTGTTGCACACTGTAACAATACTGACAAAACACAAAGGCAGCTCAATTCTGACATGCTGGTGAGTTTGGGGTTACTACTGGAGTTACTACCCAGGTTTCAGTGTAGGCAGTACTATGTGCCTACTGGATACCAGCCAGCATTGTGATGTGTTCCACACAGCAACAGCTGAGTGTCTAAAGCAGTGGTTCTCAAACATTTTCATGTCAAGGACCCCCAAACGGAAATGTATTTGGCTGCGGACCCCCATTCGAAAGCATGTTGTGCCAGGGACACCATAGAACATGATTTGTGTTCAAAATGTTTTCCCAAGATTTCTTTCAAGATTCGTTTTTTACAGGTTATTCGAAAATAGCCATAGTTATAATAGTATTGTTAACCCATTTAGGCCTGGAATTATTTAATACTTAATGGAAAAATTGCAGATATACAAGCTCACAGCACGGCACCGAGTGCCGCGCTGTGAGCTTGTAGATCTGCTATTTTTTTTTAAATTTGTGAACATTTGTGAAAATCTTTGAATATGTATTTTTAAAGCGAACATTTGTAACTCAAATATTTGCTTCTAGGGGTCCCTGAAACTAAATATTTTTTGTTTTGTTTCAGGGCATACAAAAAACCAAGACTTGCTCACATATTATGAGAACCAATCACCTGAAACTAAATATTTTGAGATGGTCTGTGGCCATACCGGTACATACAGTATCATTTTGGCGGTTCCTTGACATTTGACGTTTGAGAACCACTGATTTAGAGGAAGGATTTATAAGACATTTATCGAATCGGGTCAAAATATTCAAAGACTTGCACAAATGTTTGTCAAAAATAGCTTATCTTAAAGCATAACATAATGGTTAAAGTGGGTCAAAGTCTAAAGTGACATAGATTTGCGTTCAGGCCTAAATGGGTATAGGGGGGAGGAGTGTCCCACCAACAGTCACACAACAGAACGGGGAACTAACTCACCGCCTTCCGTCTCAGACGAGCTGGAATCTTCAGCCTCGACCGTCGTCTCCTCCGCCCCGTCCTCTCCTTCGTCCTCGTCCTCGTCCTCCTCCTCGTCCTCGTCCCGTTCCTCCTCCACCTCCACCTCTGCCTCCTCCTCCTCCTTCTTGGCAGGCTCCTCGTCGCTCCTGCCACACGGCGGGCTCTCCTCCTCGTGTCTGTCTTTGTGCCGCGCTGTGGCCTCTGCCTGTCCCTCCTCTTCTTCCTCTTCCTCCTCTTCTGTCTGGGGGGCGGTGGTGGTGTAAAGTAACTGATAAGTACATGTACTCAAGTACAACTTTGTTATTTTACAACAAGGGTTCATATATTTTTGTAAGATTGTAATTAGACATTTACTGCTTTCTATTGTTTTAGCAATTTTAGTATTTTGATTTCAGTGGGTGGGGGCATGCGTAAAAGTGGCTAAATATGTCTTTTTAGACACAATAAGCCAGCAATGTCTTTGTTACTATTTACACCAGCCCCCATAAGTCACATCTGCCCATGAAAGATTGCGGTGCATCTTGGGAATGGGCTCATTGCGTCTAAAAATACATATTTAGCCAAGTTGCATGCATGCCTTCTACTCCACTACATCTCAGATCCAAACATTGTAGTTTTACTACCACTACATTTATTTGAAAACTTTAGTTACTACTTTGTAGATTGTGATTATTATTACAAAACATACATTAACCACTTCAGCCCTACAGTATATGCATTTCTCTCATTTGAAAATAGCCGATCTACAAATTCACAATTTTTAAAAACGTGTGAAATGGGACATTCTGCATACTGACTACTTTTACACTTGTAGGCCTACTTTAAATACATTTTGGTACCAATACTTTTGTACTTTTACTTGAGTGCATTTTGAATACGGCACTTCTACGTGTAACAGAGTCTTGATCCTTTTTTTCCCCACTTAAGTAAAAAACATGTGAGTATACTTCTTCCATCACTGTCTGGGGGTGGTGGTGGTGGTGGTGGTGGGGGGACACCGCCCCCGCCTCTCCTCCTCCTGCTGCCCCCTGGCAGAGGGAGTAGTTGTGCTCCTCTGTGCTGCAGTGCTCCAGAGCCAGACCCGCAGCAGCGCTGGCTGCCACTCTGGCCGCCTCCACCACCGCCGCTGCCGCCGCCTCCTCTTCCTCCTGCGCCACCTGGTACACCTCCACCCTGTGTCCTCTCCGCGTCATCATGGGCCCGCCCTGCCCCGCCCCTCCTGCTACCCCCACCCCTCCTCCTCCTCCTCCTCCCCCGCTGGCGGTGACGGAGGCGCTTGCCCTCTCCGCAGCGGCGGCGGCGAGCTGTCCTCCTCCTAGGGCTGTAACGATGACAAATTTAAAGGTTGACGATTAATGGTCACGCAAATAATTAGGATTTAATTGTGGACTTTGGAACAACAAGTACCGGTACAGTTTTGATTTATTTGGGGATTTTAGGCTTCGTGATCACAAATTGCACAGGGCAGATATGAAGTAACTTAGATACAAGTAATAAGAAATGACTGACACATTTATAATAATGTTATACTTTCCCCCCTAAATATAGTGGAAATAGCTGATCTACAAGCTTAAAACACAACACCTATTGTAAGCTTGTAGATCTACAAAACAATTGTAGATTATTATAATGGCAACCAGGGGCATCCGCTGGCCTAGCGGTCCAGGCACATAGACTTTGATCTATGACCTGACAGCGCGTCGCGGGTCTGAGTCCCGATCCCGACTGTCTTTGCTGCATGTCACTCTCCCTGTTTCCTGTCTACCTTCTGTACTATCAATAAAGGCAAAAAGCCCCAAAGATATCTTAAAAAAGTAAAAATTAAAATTGCAATCGGGCGGTTATGTAAAAGAATCTGTGACAGGCCTCACCTCCTCCTTCCGCCGCCGCTTGCTGTTGCCGTGGCTGTCCCGCAGCCTCCTCGCTCCTCCTCCTCCTCCTCGTCTCCTCCTCCTCCTCCTCCCAGCTGCTGCGGCCCCAGCGGCCCATGAGCACGGTGCTCTCCTCCTCGGAGGCGAAGGCCGGCTCCAGGCCCAGCTTGGTGTAGCGGGTCATCTCGTCCAGGGCCGACACGTCCCAGCGCTCCGGGGGCAGGTCCTCGCCCAGGCCCCCGTCGTCCACCAGGTCGCTCAGGAGCTCGAAGGGACGCTTGCGCGGCGTCGCCGGGGAGCCCAGCATCAGGAGCACGCTCTGGTGGTGAGTTGTAAAACACAACGTTATCCATGTGGTAATTATAGTTAAAATAAAACTAGAACTGCACTCTGTCGAGGTGCCAACTTGCACCTCGTGCACAAGTAGGCCATGTATGGCCTACTTGTGCGCCAGCAGAACGCGCCATGAGGTTCTCACCACTGGCATCACCACTGGCGATGCCAGTGACATCACCATTGGCATCACCAGGAATGCTGGTCCCTCATTGGCTGTTAATGATGACGTTGACAGAAATGCTGGTCCCTGATTGGGCTACGGGCTTAAACACATACGGCTACTAACCTATACCTACGTACCTACCTACATACACAGCCGAACACAGTACTTGCACGCTCTGCCGGCGCAAGTACTGTAGCTAGAACGATACGCGAAGCGGCGCCTTTTGAGCTTGTAGATCTGCTACTTTTGCTCTTTTTGAATTTTAATCCTGAAAAGTAACAGTTCTGGACCCGGCAGTTTCCACCCGTCAGATTTTCATTTCAAGGATCCCCATGACTCTGAGAGTGTGTAGCGTATAATAATAAATGTTCCATTTGTACATTCTCAGAGTTACAAGCCTGTATGGGTCCCTTTGGAACCCCCTCAATGAACCCTGAGAGTCCCTGGGCCCCACTTTTAGAACCACTGCTATAAACCTTTAATTATTAAACAGGGTAAGTGATATTTTTTGGTTAAAAAACAAAAAGGGACTTGTTAAAAGGTTAAAGCACTACATTCTTATAGTAATCATTGCTATAGTGTTTGTTCAGTCAATAAAGAGCTGGAGAGACACTGAGACTCCTGTTACTGACACTCTATACAGCAATGGGTACTTTCAGAATATAGAGCTATTTAACACAACAATATCACCTTTAGCATTCGATATGAAGTGATTTAACAACAAGGCAGCTATATACGTAAAAAGAGAGTTGTGATATTATCTGACTAACTGCAACAATCACTGCAAAAATGCATTTTTAGAGCAACGCCATACAGTTTTGGTGTAAGAGTTATGATGACACCGGATGTGTACTGTGCTGAATGTATATGGTTAGGGTTTATTTCAACATTCTATTGTTGCACATGTGAAACCTTTGTCAACATCCTGTCAGCTGTTTACAAGTCAAATCACATCTGGTTATTTAGCTCTTTATAGCCTCATACTGTAGGTCTTACAGGGTCTGCAACACACACCTATTTAAAACTAACACCACTACTAACAATAAAACATTTAGGCTAATAATACATTTGGCTTTAGTACGTTTATTTTAGTCTATTGTATTTATTTAAGGCTATTGTTTGAAGAAACAATGTCAAGCATGTGCTGAGATTTGTGTTAGCTTTTAAAATGTTGTATTCTCTGTTTGATTTATTTATATCTATGTTTGTTGATTCTGTGTTTTCTTTTATATCCTCGATTGTCTTTTAACCTTCTGTGTGTGACGCTTGTAGGCAATGGAATGAAACAAAATAACGTTACTAACATTAAAACTATAAGCTCTATCTCCGATGGTTTGTATCATTTTATATCATGAGTCAGGGCAACGGCCACAAACAGGAAGTTCACAAAGGTTGAAACCTTCAGGACAGCTGTGTTATTGTTTACAGAATGAAACCGTCTACTGTATATGAGCATTTTGAACTGAAGCCAAGTGAAGTGACTGATCTCTCTGTCTGCATACTGTGTGCATGGGGGCCTCACCTGGTCGTACTCAGTCCTGCCCCCTAGTGGCGACATGGCCAGAGGGTAGGGGCTCAGCAGGCCCCTGTGGCCCCCATAGGCCTCGCCAAAAGCAGGCTCCATCCCATTCATGCCCGGCTGGAGTAGAAGAGAGCACACACACACACACACACACACACACACACACACACACACACACACACACACACACACACACACACACACACACACACACACACACACACACACGCACGCGCACACATGAAATCCAGTGAAAGCCCATTGAGACGAGCATTATTAGGTAAAGTGTGTGGGGTGTGTTTTACCTGAGGCATGCCCGAGGCAGGTGGGTGTCAGGGTGTGGTCACAGTGCTAATGGTGTGTGTGTTCAGCTGCAACGTACAAACAAACCACAAAGATCAGCTCCACGGAACAAGCAGAGGAATAAAGCCTGATTAATACTTGGTTGTGTGGCAGTGCTGTGCACCGAAATGAGCAGATCTACAAGCCCCCTCAATAGCTTGTAGATTGGCAATTTTTGGTGTGTGGCACCCACATGCAACAAAGTATAGTACAGGATTAAAAGTTGTAATCCTTTCGCGTTTTACCCGTGGGTCCGTCACGCGAGCGAACAACGCCAAAGTTTCTACTGCTGAGCTACAAAAAAATACAGTTTGGGCGGAGGATAGATTGCATTTTCAGCTTCCATGCTATATCACTTGTCAAGCAGTAGTGGTCCTTTATGTGACCACAGGAGATACAGTACATTTCTCAATAGAAGATTGTATGTAACTGAAGAAGGCAGCTTGTCTGTCTGAAACAATGGTCTTTGTATCTGTGTCCACAATATAAAATTGCATCGGCAGCTACCAATGTGCGGCTATACTCTTTTATTATTTCATTGTTTTAACATACAGAATGATGAAAACAATGTTTTTATTCACTAAGAGAAAAGCTATGGATTGCAGCTTCAAGGCAGAGTTCCAGAGTGGGAGGTGGCTGGATGGAGTCCAGAGGGGAGTGAAGAGGGAAGCTGTCACTTACCTAAGGTGACGAGGTTCAAGTTGGGAAGGTCAACTTTTAAGTCCTCTTCACATGACTCGTTCCTGCAGCTCTCAGCCTCCCCAGCTGGAGGGGAAGAAGGGGTCAGGTTAGGGCTGGGCAGAAACCTCTCCTCGACATATTCTAACTTTTTGTGTTTTTTTTCGTAAATCAAAGCCCTACTTGATCATACTACAGTGTCACACAAAAGCATAAAAAGTAGCAGATCTAGAAGGGACGTGTTTCGAGCTTGTAGATCTGTCACTTTTGATACTTTTGGATTTGAATCCTGAAAAGTAACAATTTTGGACGTATGAGGTTTCCACCCGACAGAGACGATTATGTGGAACCAATAACCGACTTCCATGTCTAATCGAATAATCAAGAAGACATTTTTTCTTTCCTTATATAACAACAAATCGACACGAAATAATTCTAAGAGAATCTCTACAATCAACTAAATCTATTAATCTGATTAACCACTTAACTCACAGCGCACTAGACGTAGATCTTATGAACTGAATGGTCAACCCCGGTAGGAATGGGTATTGCATACAACCTATACGTGTCACGATACAGAGGCCATAGCCTCGGAAACCCAGACTTTTATTTTGGCGATAGGAAGAATACAGAGGCCATGACACAACAATAATGTTACTTGCAAATAACTCATGTCTTAGTCTCAGACACACACACACACACACACACACACGCGCACCCACACGCACACACACAATTCTGGGTTTATTTTTCCAAAATGCATCACACGCAGCATCGATAAAACTAAGTAGCCTCTGCCGATACGCACATCTGCAATTAGTACGATATGATATATTATTGGCGTATCGATATTATTTGTAGCACAGCTATAAACCATGCTAATTGATAAATACATGTCACAACTTCTTCGCTGAAGAAGTTGTGACACCAGGAGAGAGCATGGAGAGGAACAGAGATGCGGGCCCATCTTCTATGCTCGAGGCACTCCTCTGAGCCTGGGATGATGAAACACAAAGCAATATAAACACACACTCTCACACACACTCTCACACACACACACACACACACACACACACACACACACACACACACTCTGGCTGATCCCAAGTCTCCGCAGACCACAACAATACACCTCTATGTGAATGTAGGAGGAAGCGTCTCAAACTGAACCAGGTTCAGCGGGGACCGAGAACAGTGCTATACAATGTCTGTGGCGCAGTGACCTCAGGCACGCAAGAATGAGGAAATGGGAATCGGCTGAGAGGTTGTGGCACCTCCTTGGCATGCTGCGAGGAGAAATGGCTCATGCATCCTACACACACATAACGCACACGAAGCCGTAAACAAGAGCCGACATACAGGGCTTGCTGTTGTCGTCGTCGCTGCTGTTATATACCGACGATAAAGCCATGGCGACACAACATGTCAACGACGTCAAGATAATGCACGTTTTGTCCCCCCACTCGATGTTTGAAAAGGACAAGCAGCAGCCTCTGTCTCTTCATACAGAAGTGGCATATTTCTTAAAAGGGAAGAGGTTCTGAAAAGTAAGCATTTCTATGTGCCCTCCCTGAGGAGTTCTGTCGGTTATCAAATAGATAAGGCGACATTGTGTTTTACTGGCACAAAAAAACAACAACACAAAACCAAACACTGATCATGTAAAAACAAGACATATCGTACTGTACCTGCTGCTCTCATCCATATCCCTTCAATATATGACCATCGTTACTATAGTGCTTAGTTAGGTTTCAAGTAAAGCTCTGAGGTCCGGTGCATTATTGTCCATTTCAAGTCTCTACTACTTTTCGGCTACGTGTGTTTGTAAAATGCTATCCATATATATAGCCATCAGTTGTGTATTAAAAAAAACAACCTAGCAATCATTTATTGAATGTTGATTCAACATAGCCTCATTCCAAAGGTCACTGGCCATGGGCACTGTGGCCATAAACACAGCCTTCAAGTAGGATTCCACTGCAGGTCAACAAAGTCAGAGTAACAACTATAAGTGGCATCACCTCCGCCAGGTCTTCTCTAATAAGCACCTAGAACTGTAGCCATCAGCATTAGGTTTATATTTAGCTACCAGCAAAGAACCCGATGGCCTCTGCCAACAACTGTAACTTACTTAAAGCCACTTTAACCCTGGTAGCCCTATTTTGGGTAGCCTGAAAACTAGACGAATCTGCCAGTGAAAAAAAAAGAAGCCCTGCTGATTTGGTCTGGCTCACTTGTGATTGGATTTCCCTTCCCCGGAGTTGTGCATGGGGCACCAATCAGGGCCCAGTATGAAAAAATGTTTATAAAAATAAATAAAAAATAATCGCCTCTTGGAAATGCAGGTTCCACAGAGATTCCAGGCATGCAGTGACATTAGTCTGGCCATGCCAGGCTATATCTTGGGCATTTCATTACAGGTGAAAATCCGGAAGAATTTTCAAGAATATTTTAAAAACAGTCTATCTACAAACTTTATCAATTCTACAATGTGCAATGTGCATTTCATGAAAGCAAAACGTGTGGGCTTGCATGTGACCCCCGATACACACACACACACACACACACACACGCACACACGCGCGCGCACGCACGCACGCACGCACGCACACACACACACACACACACACACACACACACACACACACACACACACCTTTTCTTACTTTGGAGGTCCATATACAGAGTTGTCAAGTTTAATGAGTGTGCAACTTTTCTAGTTAGCCTACTGTGTACACTAGGCACATGCTGCCAAATAAGGCCCCGGCCAGAGGTGCTCTTAAGAGATTCCATGTGAAATGAGCTTTATAGTTGAATAAGCCTCATTCCAGCTATAACTTACATCTAACTCGCTGAGCTCGACATGTTGATGGGACTTGTGGGAAGCATCGTGAAAAACATGTAGGCTATATAAGCACAGAAAAAAAAAACACAGCATAAAGACCATGCACAGTGTTCATTAAATGACCACAGTAAGAAGTACTATAAATGTATATAGCAGGGAGGGCACCTGAATGTAAGTAATTGAAACTGTGCAATAGTTTAAACACCAATAATCCAGAAATGTGATTCTTCACGTGAAATCAAGACTGCTTATAACTGTATGTGCAGTAAAAGGTTGTTGTTGCAGACTCTGCCAGAATGTCCAACATACAATATAAAAACAAGGTATAATACAATTAAGGTAATAAAAGTTATAATAAATGGGTAATAAAGTGTCAATTGAAGTGTAAATCTTAAATAATCTGGTAGGTGTGCAAAAAAAACTGCATCAATAATGCAGTGCAGAGAAAGACCACAGACAAGCATATATATACAATTTAGAGTTTGGAATTGCACCTTCCCTGGGTTACTCCTTTATAAATAGGCTAAGTAAGCGTTGGCTGATGAATCGAGTTACTTGACAACATTCTATAAACATGAGCAGTTAGACCAAACAACTGAACCCTGCACACCACACACGCACCAGGCCTCATTATGCAATGCAATGCAATGTAAAACATTAGAAAGGATCGGCTTGCCTCAGTTGCCTGTGCAAAGGAAGGATGGATGGATGATGGGGATGAGGGTTACGCGCGCATTAATCCCCTCTGTTGCTCCGACCGAAACCAACACATTCTATAAATCTCTCTCGGAAAAGTGCTCCTATAAAAAAAGAAAATCACACGCATACACAGTTCGTTACACACACACACACGCGCGTATTCTGGCAGATGTGTGACTGATGATAGCACTATCGTCTAATAGCAGCAGCGTGGAATCGTCGCGCGTGGCGAGCCGACCGAGACGGGAACCCACCATCACCGGGGGCTGACTGGGGGGCGGGCGGGCTGGGGGGGGGGGGGGGGGGGGGGGGTTGCTGGCTGTCTGGGAGGCCAATTTACCAAATTAAGATCCGATCATGGGCGGCGGAGGACAAAGCACTGCCTCGCATAGAAAATGCACCTTTATTTTGTCCTCAGCAGGAACTTGAAACACTACATAGCCATTATTATTACCGTGCGCGAGAGAGAAAGGACCGCTGCTAGCCTTTTAATACCTAAAATGAACCCGATGCCCCCATCCCCTCCCCTCCTCTCTCATGTGTCCTTCTCCTCTCCTCTCTCCTCCTCCTGTGTCCTTGTGGATTCTGTGTTCCTCCTTCGATGCTGATGTGACAGAGAAACAAAAGTATATGGCTCTCCCACGCTTCGCTGCGTGCCCAATCCGTACGTGCGTCCCCCCAATTATTATTTCCCCGAACTAGATATCAGACCGAGTAGTGGACCGCGACAACGTCTATAGTTGGGACACACCACGTAACGTAGTAGCCTAGGCTACTACAACACGGTGGTCTGGTCTGCCTGCACAGCTGGATCAGGGCACAACAAAGATAATGAACGTCTCTAAGAAGGTGCCATGGCAGCGTGCACGGTGTCCCGACCGACTCCCGCATGGCATGCATGCAAAGCGAGAGGAAAAAAGGGCACCACACACACTTTCACATCTTCCACACTATAACAGCAGCTGCAGCAGCACCATCCGATCCTAAATGCTTTCCCAAAAATAATGATGTAGCCTATATAGCCTATATCCTCCACAAATTTGCATATTATAAAACCAGATGCTCTCACCGTTCACTTTGATATCCAGCCGAATCAACGGGAATCCTTTTTAAGCGCACGCACGCACGCACACACACACACACACACACACACACTCAGACAAAAAAAATGGGGCGCAGTTGGCAGTGCCACCGGATGTCCAATATTAATTGTTAATACGGCACGCCGTAGCAGCCTATACGAAAAGGGCAGATCTGATGGCATCGACTTTTAACGCAAACGGCCTATAAAAGCTGCATATGATGAGCCTCCAAATCTAACTTATTGAGAGGAATATCATCCTATAGCCTAATACAATACGCTGCTAAACGAAGTTATACCCCGTGCTGATGAACCCTGTGTCCTCCCTCCAGCTGCAGGTGCTGCCCACCCACTCCAATGAAAGTGTTCGGAAACAGCTTCTCTTCTCTCTTGCTCTCTCTCTCTCGCCTAAAATCCATGCAACCTTTACACAACACAACAGATGCGTAGGCTATACAATTGCAGAGTTTTGTCCAACAAGCACGTGGTGCCAGGAGGTGTAAAAAAAAGAGAGAAAAAAGACTAGCCTACTATAGAAGAACAAACTTAAGCCTCGTTTATAGTCCGTCGTACAGCGGCATCGCTGGCCGAAAAAGAACAACAGATGTACAGTATAGTTTGCTAGCGACGCGGCGTTAGCTTTGTGGATTTGCATACACTTTTCGGCAAGCGACAGAGTCTTATAACATAGCTACGATGTCGATGATATCATGTAGCCTATATAAAGTAAGCCTTTGATTGCAGCCTTGGATCAAGAAAGACTATCACGCATGTAGGCTATTTGATCGGGTCTGACTTTTACTTTCGTATCTATTCTATGCAGGCCTATGCAAATGTCAAAATCTATCAACATCTATGATTTTCTTGATCCAATACAAGCTGTGTGATGATGGCCGGGCAAGGCATGCTACAGCTATACCTTATTAGGTGTTGTTGTCGCTTGTCCCCTTTGGTGAAATCATTCTCCTACCTAAACAACACAACACAGCACCCGGTGGACAAGTGTAAAATGTCGGCCCCAGGGCTCCTCCAGATGACCACAAGCACGGACATTATAGGAGAACAATAACGACGACATAAATAGGCTATAGATAAGATAGCCTATAATGCATAGACCTACTGTAGCCTACTACAGGTCAGTTCATATGAACAGCTGGTATAGGCTATCCTCCTATAGATTTACTTACTGTACAATTTTGAGGTATGTGTAGGCCTACTTTACTGAGTATTTCCAATTTCCAATACTTTTACTTCTATACTCCATATCTCGGATCCAAATAGGCCTATTGTACTTTTACAATAGGCTCCACTACAATTATTTGACATTTTTAGTGAGTTAATTTGCATAATTGATTATGATTATATTTAGGCCTATAAAACATAGCCTACATTAATCCACTTAAGACCTATTTGAAGCTATCCAAGCTCACAACGCGTCGCAATGTAGATTGCTATTTTCAAACATTTTGAAGGCTACTTTACTTATAGGCTACTTTATAGGCCTATAGTTTGATGCCAATACTTTCGTAGCCTACTTTTACTCAAGTACATTTTGAATTCCGGACTTTAACTTGCAACAGAGTAGCCTATTTCTATACTGCAATATTGATACTTTATGAGTAAAAAAAAGAAGAAGAAAGGTGAGTGCTTTTCCCACCACTGATCCTATATGTCGAGACAGACAGGCGGCCTACGCCGGATAACAATAAAGGGACAAACAAAGGGGTGACTATCTATATCACTATTACAGCCTATAGGGAGTGAAAACAAAGTGAGTTCTCCCATAATATGAGAGCCTCTTCCTACCGTGTTGGAGATGAGACAAGACGCGTCGGCTAGTAGTGGCGCTGGAGCAGCAGCAACACTCCTCATCTTTATAGCACTGTGCTGCTGAAGAAGGCTCTTGTTATTCCATTTTGTAGTAAACTTATAGTTTCTATCATGAGCAGAGGAGCAGCTATACTACAGTACAGTAGGCCCCCTGAAGACATGTGCCGCCCGCATGACTCTCTCTCTTCTCTCTCCCAAAAGCAGTCTGTTGTAGTTGTGTTTCCGTTAGCATAAAAGCGATATCACACTTTTCTATTCGTTCGCCTTTTTTTTGGACAGACAGACAGAGAGAGAGAGATGGAGAGAGAGAGAGTGTGTGTGAGAGAGAGAGAGAGAGAGAGAGGGCGTGGACCCACCAATGGATGCTTTGTTGTTATTTTGTATCCGTGTTGTTGCGCACTTGTTCCATCTCTCTCTCTCTCTCTCTCTCTCTCTCTCTCTATCAGTTGTTGCTACTTGTACACTAGTGTAACCGTCTCTGAAATAGTGCAAAAAAAATTCCTCGGCGTGTTGGGCTATTTTACATATTTCTTTCTCTTTTTGCTTCTTTTTTCCCCCTCAAGAAATAAAAGACGGAGTTTACTTTTTGTCGTCGGTGAGTTTAACAAACTGACCTGAGTGTAGCCTATTAGCGTCAGAACCGGGAAATTGTGTCAGTCGTAGCATGGACGGACGGACAGACAAACTGATGGATGGACGGACGGCACGAGGGCATTTGAGTTCACGAGCACGCACGCTCCTACCGCCTCGGGACGGCGCTCCGTTCTAATTCCAGTGAAAACGGATATGGCTGCGAGCACGGGCGCGTGCGTGCGTGCGTGCGTGTGTGTGTGTGTGTGAATCGACGCGCTACGTCCAGTGGCGTCAGTTCAGAAAAAGCTAAGGTATGGCAACATGACTGGTGTCTTGGCACGCGCGCACAATGAAAAGTACATTCTATTATTTCCCCCTCCTGTAGCCAAGGTATGGCAGCTGCCATATAGCTTGGCCATACCCAATTGACGCCTCTGGCACTACGTCATGAGGACGGGGGGCGGGTTCACGTGACCCGTCTTTAAGGACACAGTGGAAGAATGAGAAGCTCGCTTCGTGCTTCGCCGGCGCGGCGGTGTCGCGCAACGCACGGGGAGAAAACGAGCAGCAGAGCTACAAGCCCACAGCGGCGGCACTTTCGTGCCGCGCTGTGAGCTTGTAGCTTATCTGTGCTCGTTTTCCAACTCCTCGCGCGACGCCCGCGCGCGACGGAGTATACTTTTTTATTTTTTATTTTTTTTAGGCTTTTTTGGAGAATGTGAACCCGCTGAACCAAACCGCACGAGGCGCATGCAGACCCCGACTATTATTATTCACTTTTCCCTTTCTACCCCGTTAAATAAACTAATTGAAATGCGGATAAGCAGACCTCTATCTCAAACTCCAAAGTGCAGGGAAATAGGTTTGCATGGGTAATATATGCGCGCAGTATGGCATGTCATTTGTTTTTAATTGGATGTGTGTTTGTTCTGTTTACACACAAGTTATTACTTATGTATGTATGTATGTGCGTTTTTAGTCTGCCGTTATTATGAGGAGGGTACTCCATACATAGGCATCACAAGGGATTATTGTACATCCTTGAATTGCTCAAAAACAACGAATAATGTCATTCACGTCTATTTAAAAAGGGAATATAGGTCAAAGCGTGGTCACTAATGCTTAAAGGGCAATACCACAATTTCTCACTAGGTCACTAGACAGCTTTTTAATGTGCTGATATTGTATTCAAACGTTTTCCTCTTTGTTTCCTCAAGAACTAAATTCAAGTTCAATAGTGTGTTGTGTTTCAATAGTGTCTTATGGTGGTGATGAGATAAAGAAATGTAATCATAGCGCACCATTAACTAGTCTATATATAATTCATAATCATATTAAATGATGCAAATGATGCAATAAACTATACACGCATGTTTAACAAGCCTGTGTGCTCAACTGTTCTGATATTTGGCGACAAGGTTTGATGCAAAACTCTCTCCATCCCAGACTCCAGTCAATTTTGGTGTTCTTATTTCATTTTGTCTTTTGTATGGGATTGGATATTCGTTTTTGTTTAATTAGGCCTAATACTGCCATTTTGGTCGCAGGTCTTGCTAGATTTGTTAGTAAAAAAACGAACAAAAAAGAAACATAATATAGCCTAAGTTATAACAAACTATTCAGAAAACTACCAATGGATAATTGCCTAAAATATCAATTGAGACAAACATTACAATAACATTAGAATTTACAGTAGCCTATTATTATTATTCACACACACACACACACACACACACACACACACACACACACACACACACACACACACACACACACACACACACACATATAATATTATTTATATATGTTTTGATAATGCCATGTATTTGTTTAGTTCAATTCATGACTAATTACTGTGTTAAACTGTTGTAATGATGAGGTTAAGAGGGAAGTTCATGTCAGAATAAATTTCCTTTTGTTGTGCATGGAATCGGCTGCCTCGCTCTCCCTATAATGCCGGCCTCATGTCCGATATATTTGATGTCTCATGGGCTCCAGCCCTCTCCAATTATGTTATAGCCTATACATAAAACACTGACATGTTTTTAACCCCCGGAGCCCCAACAATCACCATCCTAACCAAGCTCAGCTTGCTCCCTATAGCTCCACACACGCACGCACGCACACACACACACACACACACACACACACACACACACACACACACACACACACACACACACACACACTCTTTGTGAGGTTAAAGCCAAATTCTAAGCAGATCTACAAGCTTGCAGCGTGGCACAAAGTGCCGTTAGCTTGTAAACCCATGTGACGATAGTCAACGTACAAATGGACGAAGTGGTTAAAATGTTTGTGTTGTTTTAACACATTTTGCTGGGGACCCCCTGGAATCCCCGCAAGGACCTCACCTAAAGAACCACTAGTTTATGTATTTATTTGCACAGGCATTTGCACCTCATGAGTCGACCACACGACCCTACAGGCCTAATTCGGCATGCATTCTTTATTCTTGTGCAGCAAATTGAATTGATTTGAAGTGTGTGTGCATGAAAGATGGTTCGTATGGAACTTGTTGGCCATGACTTATTTTTTGCATTCGTTGCATGAAACCCAAGAGAAAAATATATGTCTGGCGACTTTCAGAAGAGTCGGTTACACAGCTGGTCGGCTGGTACAAAGCAGTGTAGAAAGCTGAACATGCATGCGCTACGGTATATTGTAACCACCTGCATTTGAAACTCAGTCTCCTGAGAGGGGGTCTTCAAGTAGGACCACTCTGCAAAACTATATCTGTTTTGTAGGTTAATGTGTCTGTCTGTCTGTCTGTCTGTCTGTCTGTCTGTCTGTCTGCATGCTGACATCACTGATACTAAACAGTGTTTCCGCAATGGTTAGAACCGCATGCTGAAACAATGCCCAAATAATGTCTGTCTTGACATGATGAAACAAGTGACCAAATTTGGAGATGACTGACATCACTATTCACTACAGTGCCCAAATTTGGAGATGACATCACAGACTGGCCTGGACACGGAACACCATATATGGGCATAAAAGAGAGCCAGACAGACAGAGATAAGCGATCTTCCCCATATAATGTACAGTATGGGCATGAAAGGGACACAGACAGACAGACAGACAGACAGACAGACAGATACAATGGGTATTGCACAACTGAACATCAATGGTGACTATTCTGCCCAACAGGCACTGGTCTGGGTTCTCCAACATTACTTCTGAGACTCCTCAGGGACATTCAATCCCTCATATCCTGTGCACTCATATATGCCGTGCACACCCCCGGGCACAGGACTAGTTGATAGATTA
>NC_137812.1:27426431-27458931 GCF_963921795.1 Nannobrachium achirus | reverse complement strand
CAAAGAACTTGTGCACATGCCCTAGGCTGCCAAAGATAAAAATTAAAAGTTTACATCTGTAGCCTAGCTGTGAGATGGTCTGCACTAGCTGTTGATATTTCAGCACTTTAGAAAGGCTTCTTCCAAACTGTAGTCAAATGAGGCGATGGTGGAAAACGTCGCCCAAAAGCATGAAAATAGTTTATCTTTTGGACAATATCACCCAGAGTCGCCGGCTTTGCCCGCTGTTGATATATAATAATATAATATAAGTCAATGGGACCCAGCAACTACTGGCGATAGTAGGCGATCAGGTGAAGTGGAAAAGTGGGAGGAGGAACGTCACCCAAAAACATGAAAATATAGTTTATCTTTGGGCGACATCGTCTGGCGATAGCCCATCAAATTAATTTGTTGCTTTCTTTACCCAATGGTGTCACGCACTGGTGTAGTGAGGACCCAAAAGCAGGACAGCCAGGCAGGTAGTAATCAAAAACCCTTGGTTGGGTGTTTTAATAAACATTCTAAAACGGCTAGTTCCATTCCTTGATTCTGATTGGCTGGTCTCCCTTTAATTGCTGTGGTATATGAGACTACCTTGAATCAGTTTATATCAAACCCAGGTGTGTTGTTGGCAAAAAAGCTGGGAACTACTTTTTTGTAGCTGGGAACTACTTTCTTGGCTTCTTGCAGACCTTATTAGTGAAATAGGTTTAATTGGTACATGTCTATGATTTTTCATGTTGACATATTGTAACCGCTTTTTCAATAAGTGACCAGAATAGAAACCACAAATGCAGTGACACCAAACAATGACTTGACAAGGGCTGACTGGGGAACAAGACTAATATACACATGAGGACTAATTACACATGAGATGCAGCTGGGTAGACAACAAAGAACCATGATAACTAGACCAGGGAACATACATAGAAATATAGACCTAGACAAACAATGACAAAAGTCTGTGTCCGAGACAAATGGAGGACGTACTGTAATGACGGCAGGAACATGCACCCACTAGGAGATTTTTTTATCGCCCAGAGTAGCTGGCTGAGACCCGCTGTTAAAACGTATAGGGTTTGAGAACCACTGGATGAAGGATGTAGCTTAACTATCAAAAACAACCCAGACATTCTGTTTCAACAGGAGCTGTTCCATCAGTCATGGCTGCTATGCTGACAGCCCCGGCCAAGGCAGAGAAACAGTGTTCCTTCCATGCTGCAATACGCTGAAAGAAAGCGAGATGTAAATGTGTTATATAGGTTGCAACATGTAATAATAATAATAATAATTTAATGAACAGTTTAACACTTCCGGTGCCAATTACGTCCAGGAACGTGATAGGAATTAGGCGGTGCGGCGCCAAGGCCCCGTTATCACGTCCAGGGACATGTTACCTGGTTACCATGGTTACCAGGTAAACAGGCGCTGCGGCGGCTGCTGGTGAGCGAAAAAACGTCATATCCCATGATGCAACTCCGCCGCCATCATCAGGAAGCATGTAATCTCCATACGGTCTTATTCACAGCTTTATCTCGGAATCTACTTCCCCAAAAAACGCTTCCACCGCAGATAACCGCTTTTTTTCATGCCGACACTGGGTCGCGACGGTCGGCCGTTGTTAGGATTTTTCATTTCCATTTGAAAGTAAACATACTGATCGCCATTACAACATTGTGAATTTCCACAACATGGACACAAATGTGGCTTCCAGGGCTCTAAAAATAAATGAACAAAGTTAGTTTATGTTGTAAATGCAGGTTTTGCAGATGAATTAGATATATATAGACAGACAGACAGACAGACAGACAGACAGACAGACAGACAGACAGACAGGCTGACAGGCAGGCACACAGGCAGACAGACAGGCAGGCAGGCAGGCAAGCAAGCAAGCAGGCAGGCAGGCAGGCAGGCAGGCAGACAGGCAGACAGACAGAGAAGATATTTACCGTGTTCTGGTCTTTTTTGCGAATGCAATCGATGAATTGATTATCATCATTTGGGCAGACCAAACATCGAACTTCGAGCTGACAGACAGACAGGGAAAAAAAATCAAACCAAGTTTGAAGTGAGCGGTGGTGTGTGTGTGTGTGTGTGTGTGTGTGTGTGTGTGTGTGTGTGTGTGTGTGTGTGTGTGTGTGTGTGTGTGTGTGTGTGTGTGTGTGTGTGTAGCAGTTCATTTCAGACTAGAGTAAAAGATATCCAGTAGAACTAAGACAAGTCATTTTATGTTCGGTTGCGCTCTGGTGTTGTGCCCTGAAAATAGCAGATCTATTTTAAGCATGTGCACGGAAGCGGCAATTGAACCCAAGGCTCCCACTCACCTGACCGATACACAACCTGTAGTGCCAATAGGGCTGAGCCGATCTCCATGCTCATAACGCGGCGCTCTGCGATGCATTGTGGGCTTGTAGATCTGCTATTTTTCAGAGCACAAACGCCAAACATAAAATGATGTGTCTTTAAGTTCTACTGGACCTCTTCTCCACTAGACCTCACCCCCCCAAAAACAATTTAGTCTATTTGTGGACGAAATTCTCAATACAATATATTGTATAATGTATTTCACACACCTTTTTGAATTGACACTCAGGGCGATGTCTGTGTTCATTACCGGCAGCCTTTCTGCAAACTGTGTTCATCAGACGCACATCAATTCTCACCCGGGATGGGACCTACAAGAGAACAGGACACGACATAATCAACACAACTACAGTAGATTTTGTCGACTAAAATGTATTTTGGCAGGCCTTGATGGCGTCGTAATGCCTGATTTTACACTTGGTTGCATGATGAAAGTAGCAGATCTACAAGCTCACAACGTTTTGTGAGCTATTTTCAGAGAGCAACCAAACATAAAACATTTTAGTCTAGTTATTTGTTGACTAAATTGATTTAGTCATAGTAGCACAGTTTTTATTTCGTTTTTATTCAGTTGACTAAAAAATCTTGAATCTTTTCATCATAGTCAACAAAATCAACTCTGCTGTAAGGGCAGTCCACACAAAACATGCTAGGCATACAAGACATAATGTATGTATGTATCTTTGCTCTAAATATTTACCAGAGGGACCCCCCTTCCGAATTATTGTTTTAGGAATCCGACAAAAAATAAAAGAAATATCCACAGAACAGAATCGATAGAAAAAAAGGGGTGGACCATCCCTTTAGGTTACCAGCAGAGCAGTTACATTAATCATTGTTGTAACAAAAAGCTAAATTCCTGAAAACAACACACCATGCATGAATAATGATTGAAAACGTGAATAAAATGATAAAGATACACTAGCATTACCTGTGGAATAGAATGTTCTATTCTATGGAAGTTCAGATGGCCAAAAGAATATTGTTGATTTGCTTTGCGAATTGCCTGGTCAACAAACGTCTTCACGACAGGATCCAGTTGGTTGTAGTCGTCCTGGGCCTGTACTGTCGCCTGGCAGATGACAGCAGTCAGGAACAACATGGACACAATAAGATTCACCATCTTCTCCAACACTCCAACAGAGGAAAATACAGAGGAAAATATATTGTCATGTATCCAGTAGTTGCAACCTTGGCCCAGGGAACAAAGTCCAGATGATTGTTTGAGTGGGTTCTCTGTTTGACCTGTTTGTTTGTTTTTGGCTTGGCCAGAAGATCCAATCAAATCCAAGTTATCCGAAAGCACAGTTCCAACTCTGGTGGATGATTTATCATCAATGAATGAATAACAGAAACACCAGATAAATGTATGTGTGTTAATGGAACAACTTTGTTTTTTTTACAACAAGGGTTCATATTTTAGATCAGGGGTCTTCAACGTTTCAGACCAAGGACCCCTTAGTCGAGAGAGAGCTATAGCAGGGACCCCCACAACCCATAGATACCATATAGTTTAGTAGTTTCATCGTTTGACAGCGCAATCATCAGTGTATTTTGGGTTCATCTAAATGTTTTCAGATATTTAACCACTTGAACCGTCAATACAAATGAACTTGACCTTTCACTCTGTACTTAATCTGCTCTTTTTCCCATCTACACCAAACCTCTTTGCCGAAAATAGCCGATCTACAAGCTCACAACGCCTCGCAGCGCGAGGCGTTGTGAGCTTGTAGATCTGCTATTTTTGGCTGAGAACTTTTTGGCTAAAGTTCTCAGAATATGGACACCCAAGTGATTAATATAAAAAAGGAGAAAAAAAGCTTCTATCACACAAATATTTGGAGGACCCCCTGCAGTAACTCCGAGGACCCCCAGTCCTGTCCCGGACCCCCTGTTGAAGACCCCTGTTTTAGATTGTAATTAGAGAAAAGAAAAGATGATTGTTAAAATGTTTTCATCTACTGCTTTCTATTGATTTAGCGATTTTAGTATTTTGATTTCAGTGGGTGGGGGCATGCGTACAAGAGGCTAAATATTTCATTTTAGACACAATAAGCCGTCAATTTCTTTGTTACTATATTTACACCAGCCCCCATAAGTCACATCTGCTCATGAAAGATTACAGTGCGTCTTGGGGAATGGGCTTATTGTGTCAGAAAATACATATTTAGCCACTTGCATGCAACCTGGGGGCATGCATGCAAATCAAAATCGTTAAAATCACTAAAACAATAGAAAGAAGTAAATTAAAACATTTTAACACTCATCTTTTCTTTTCTCTAATGACTATCTAAAAAATATGAACCCTTGTTGTAAACAAATAAAGTCCTTTAACTAGAAAAAGTGCTCCTCGGAGCAAATAGGTCTACGCCAGGTCAGGTAGGTTCGGAATTCGCCAATCAGGATGGAATATGAATATCATGTACTGATTTACGTGATGTTTGGACAGATGATCACCTTATATATTGCATTTGTACATGTTTGGAGCAGAAAATCTCTACAGGAGTTATAATTTATGGCTAGATTTGCGTAATTTTTGGACAAAATCTGTAGGAATACAGTTCAAAAATGTGTTTTGAACAAATCGGCCTCCTGGTGATGCTATAATAGGCCCATGTGAAAGAATTGGGGCAGAGGTTCTGCTCTGCCACCTTCCTGGTGGAGAAAATGACCCACTCGCCTTTAGCAGGGCAACAGCAATGACTTCAGAGACAGTTCCTTTGAACCATCTCCAAGAACCTTAAATAATTACTTTTGATAATTATGTTCAAAGTAAGAAATACAGCTTTGAAATGAGGAATGATCATGTCTGTAATGCACAACAACAAATCAAGTTTTATTTGGTTCCCTTTATATGACAAGGCAATCAAAAGAACAGGAAAGATATAGTTGTTCTAGGCCTACTTGAATTATGTCATATGATATTCATTTTGAGAACGCTTGCTTGTTATAATTGTATGCCATTTTATGTTCTTTAAGACATTTCGTTTACAAATCGACACATTTCACTCGTACTTTGAAATGACTTACAGTGAGAATATTAACTATAAACTGGAATGCATCTGTTTTTTTTTCAGCATACTATTAATCATTACATAATGACATCAAATGGAATACCTTACTAAGTCTTCTAGCTCAGTGGTTCTCAACCTTTTCAGGCACCCCCAAAATAATCTTATTTGAACTGGGAAACCCCGCCTGACAAGCACATGGAATTGTAAATGTTGAGGCATTACATTTGGTTCCACAAATAAATATTGTGAAACTAGCAGATCTACAAGCTCACAGCGCCTCACATTGCATTGTGTTTGACCAGTTACAATAATGTATATATTTTTTTCATTCTTTTTTAGGTATTCGGTCTTAAAAGTACCTGGGGAGTGGGGACCCCCCATGTGGGGTCTTGGTTGAGAACTGTACTGTTCTTAGCTGATTGACTGATTACAACTTTATAATGGTTAAGAGATATATAAATATAAAAGAGAAGACCTCTCAAACTGCGTATTATGGGATATTGGTACAGCATATGGCTGGCTAAAAGCGTGATGACGCTAAGACCATGGCCAGGATAACTTGGGAAGAAAGAGGATTAAATCATCTTGGTGCACCATCTAGAGGTGAGGAATATTTTAGTTGTTTCATTCTTGCAGGGTGTCTGTCTATAGGTGCCAGCTTATTGCACTCGTCACTGAGAGCTTTTTTATTTATTGAATACTTTATTATTCAGAAATGTAAACAGCACTTGGCACAGTACGACATTGAGGCTAAAAGCATAACACACAAAAAAAGTCTTGTTTCCATTGTGGTCCTATGTTTTCATCAACATAGAGCCTCTCACTGGCAATCTTGCAAAAAAGTACAAGGCCTCCTCCACCGGCTTAGCTTCAAATATCTTCTGTTTGAAACAAAACACAATTAATTACTATTAATTACTAGTTTTTCAGCATATTTGTGTCCATAGTTATATCTCTTAAAAATGGGTGTATCCTTTGCACATTTTGTGGTTTTACTTAATATGTATTTGCTTTAAGTTTCTACTGTCGGTGCAGTGGCATAATGTCTATGCTTAGAACTAATGTAGACCATGTGCTATAAAGTCTATAAAGGTATTGTACTTACAGCCTGGAGACGCTGGTCACTTGTTCTCTATGGAGTTTTCCAGCTGAACGATGCCCTCTACTGTCGCTCAGGCTACTGGAGGTCCAGGAATATCTGCCAAACAGACTGCAGTGGTGATCATAGGCCCCTCTAAACCTTTGTCTAATCGGTTGGATCTGTGGGAATCATTTAAAACAATACACGATTTTAAATAATTCATTTTCATTGTCAGAAGTACGTTTAACTGGTTGCAGGTTTATTGCATGATATTAAATGCTTGGAGAAACTGTAAGTTGGTTTGAAGGTTGTTTGTAACTTTTAAATCTTCTAGGCCTAAATGTTAACATGTTTTAATTATTATTTACATTGTCCTGAAGGTACAACACAACACGTAATTTATCCCTCAATGGTATGCATTGGGCGATAAATTATTGTGTTGTCATCGATGAATAGGTACTGTATGTTTACATGGATCACTCTGGATCACTTTGACAACAAACGGCACTGAAGTTATGAATAAAAAAGTAGTCCTAAAACGACTTCCTCGGGTAAGAAAAGAAAACCTCGGATCATTACAGTATTCACACAACAACTTTTGCAAAATGCTCAGCTTTATTATTACTACAGTAAATGATTGGATAAAAGCTTAAGTATGCATGCTCTGAACAGTGTGTCTCAAATACAGAATAATATAGCAATATAACATTAGCTACACCAATCACACAGATCCCACAAATGTAGACTTGTAGGGTGTGTGACTGTCACACTTGGCCTGGCTGACCAATTAACCAATTAATTTCTGAACAGGGTGGAACTACTGACAGTGCACACCTTTTTGAATCAATGCAAACAGGATAAATCATAACAGATAGTTTTTTGTCTGCTCTCATTTAAAGATTATACTACGTAAGGCATATGGCATGGAAAGCATCTGCAGGTGCATGTTGGTTTCTGGGTGCTGCACAGCACAGAAATTAAGAACCTGCTGTGCCAATCACAGCTCACCTCACCCTGTTAAAGGGCCAGTTCACCTCTGGGGCAACCATATCTTATTTTATTGTTGTTTGGGACACGATCAACACAATCTTGAGTAATTTTTTGTGTTCAATCTGTGTTTTGAGATATTTCAGTATTTCAGCATGAATGATGATGCATTTTGCATCATATGATGCAGCATGATGACTCATATGATGCAAAATGCATCATCATTCTTGCTGAAATACTAAAATATCTCAAAACACAGATTGAACACAAAAAATAACTCAGGATTGTGTTGATCTTGTCCCAAACAACAATAAAATAAGATCTGGTTGTCCCAAAGGTGAACTGGCCCTTTAAGCTCACGTTAGCACATCAGAACATCAAGGATGCTTTTAACATTCTGTAAAGTACTCAGAGGCATTCACAGGGTCACATGAGCGGTCACAGTCCATGTCGAAGAGGAGCTTAGCCCTGTAAATGGAAAGAAAGGACATATACATACAGTATATTAAATGACATAGGCTATATTATCACTCTATTGGAAAATGTCGTTTTGCCATTGTCTGTCAGATTTACATAAAATGTAATGCGACATAGGCATATGTGAAGGCAGAATGTGCTATATTATAATTACATCAGACAATACTCACATCAGGAAGACATCTTCCACATGCTCGGACCCATTTTCACTGGAAGTTAAAAGAACAGCATGAATAATAATTAGATGTAAATGTAATCATGCAAACATTTAGGCCTATAGAAGATGTAAAAGGTGTAAACAACCTACAAACCGACTTACAGTTTTGTTTTGATCATCCCCAAGCAGTCAATGTCATCGTCTATGTTGTCATTGATCAAGTCTTTGTGACAAAAACAAAAAACAGGACAGAAACATAACTTTTCTGAATCAGAAAAATTTGATCACTAATTTGTACAGGAATTGTCTCTGTTCAACTTAATGACTACAGTTTCTTTAGCCAACACTAAAGACAACACTAAAGACAGAATGTCGGACACATGATTGCTTTAGGAAGAAATTGGTCTGACTCTGGATTTGGATTTTGTTCAAATCAAAGCTCACCTGCACAGTCCATCTCGCAGAGGTTGACGGAAGATGACTCAGTACCAGACGAGCAGATCAGATGGTCACTGAGTTGGAACAAGCCATAAAGTGTCCACTGGGCCTCGTGGTTGACGTGCTCTGACTCCTGGCTGGTGGTTGTGTAACCAGCATTCCTCCTCCTTCTTGCTCCATCTCTGTCGATACTCGCGTGAGTCACAGCGCTTGCATTGGACGCTCTACCCTTCTCTTCGTACTCGTACTCGTGGCTGCTGGACTCGTGGTTAGTGGACTTGGAGTCGGACTCGTGCTTGGCACACCTCTTCCTTCTCGGTTTTCCATCTTCGTCGATGTTCATTTGAGTCACAGCGCTTGTGTTGAAGCCACTACTCTTCGCCACGTGACAGACAACTAGAGAAGCAAAATGAGAATAAAATAAAACCAATGTCATCATTATCATGCCATGGCATTATTATTGTCCTAAAAATATCAACCAGTATTGCAAATATTCGTTGTCAGCATTGACTGGAAAACATAAATCTGCATGAAAATATAGCTAATTCTGTAAGTCAGTCAGTCAGTCAGACAGACAGACAGACAGACAGACAGACAGACAGACAGACAGACAGACAGACAGACAGACAGACAGACAGACAATCAGTCACTCAGACAGTCAGTCTTCCAAATATATCTAAAGTATATGAGTATTGTATACAGTAATAAAAGTATACATATTTAGTACATATAACAGTCAAGGCTACTCACTTTTAGCCACAAAATCCTCATTGGTCAAGTGATGCTGGGCTTTGGGTGTCAGTCTGAACGAAGCATTCATCAGATGTTCTCTAAGATCACATTTAGAGACAACTTTCCCCTCAGTCAGGCTGATAGTCATGGTCAACAGAGCCAACACCACGAGAATCTTCATGTTGTCTCATAGACTCCCAATCATCTCACTGAGAGAACGTGTGCAACGCAGTATATATACAGTGATATGTAAAAGCTGTTGTTGTCTCTAATAGAAACTGTGCTATACTGTACCTACAACCTGTTGACAGGATTGCGTGTCATCATGAGACCGACACAGAACAATGAATTAGAGCACTTTACGTAAAGCAAGGCAATTTTATTTGTATAGCACGTTTCGTAAACAAACTTACTTCAGCTCGTGAACACGTGTTCACAGGGTTGTTTTATGGTTTCCCTTTCTTATTGTGTTTAGCGTGGATCAAATATCATGACAGGATGGGAGCCATCTGTGGTGCGTTTCTGTGGTGAGTCCAATGGGACACCGTTTTCATAGTTTTTGGAATAAGCTCACTGATCCTCTTTGGGTTTAAGCACTCCACTGAGATTCCCATTGTTGAAGCACAATCTCCTCAACTTGATAGTTATTATTTGTTGGGGACAATCATTGTAATCAAACAACAATACCACATTACAAAAGATGAAACGTGTAGTACTATAGTATAGTATAGAGTATGAGCTGGGATATGGGTGTGACTTGAAAGATAGTGATCTGATCGCCCCAAAAAAGCAGCCTTATAGCAACGCCATGAGGCTGATGTGAAACATTTGAGGTGAATTATCTTTCTTAACTTACTGGGAGGGTGCATGCGAGGTTAGGTGCTGATTAGTCTCGCATGGCCAGTCTGTTGCCTCCCACAATTCAAATGCTTCCGGTCATACAGTCTGGAAGTCACGGAAGCTCTGATCATGAGTAAGGGGGAAAGCGGATGTTTGTGAAGCCTTCTCCGCACTTCCGTTTTGTCTTACAGTCACGCAAATGTACCCTAATACGAGAAAGATGCAATTGGAAATTGCAAGTGTGGTTGCCGTGACTATATTCTGCAGCAAGCTAACAGTCATGTGAAGCCAGACCAATCCTCGACCACTCCCCCATTGCATTCCACTCCCCCACTGAATTCCAATTGCACTTTTCCCCCACTGAATTCCAATTGCACTTTTCCCCCATTGAATTCCAATTGCACTTTTCCCCCATTGAATTCCAATTGCAACTCTAATAAATCTGGTTTCCATCAATTTCCGATGGCAGCGGAAAAGTGTATCCAGAATAAAGAACTATAGTGTGCTGCCCTTTGGGCAACCACACTAATAAATCAAAACCATCTAAGCATATATAGCTTGCTGCTTAGCAGAAATGGCAATTCAAAAAATATTAGTGGTGTCCAACGATTAAATATTTTAATCGCGATTAATCGCATGATTTATGTAGTTAATCGCGCGATTAATCGCAAATAAGTCATCAGCTTTTATCAGGTCACAATGTAACTTAGAGGGATATCTTTCAAGTCTTTCGTGGCCCTATTAACTTGGGAGTGGAAATATTTGCTGGATTTATGCGAAAGTATGGTAATCTTTTATTCGAACTCAATTAAAAACCTGAATAAATCATAATGGTATTGCATTAAACAGACTGCAGCTGATGGGTATAAGGATCTGCTAAATGATTACTGTTGTGTCCACCTTTATGCTTTAATTATACATTGTATTTTTTGTTACATCAACAGGGATGGACCTTGTAGCCAATATAGCCGATATTGTAGCCAATGTTTGTAAATATGCGATTAATTGCGATTAAAATAATTAATCGCGATTAACATAACGGTGAGTTAATTGCGATTAATTTAGTTAACTCGGACAGCACTAAAAATATATATATATATTTTTTTTGAATGGAAATGCCAGCTTCCGTCACTCTGATTTCAGAAGGTGTAGTTCCAGACTCTATATACTATACAGTAGCTTTGTGGAATACTTGTCTGGCTATGTGAGACTAGACACCAATTGGTCCAGCGATGTCCCACATTAGCTACAGTATGCACACAGACACACAGACACATGTGGACAGGGGCAACTAGTCTTTGCTTCATGGCCTGCTGGCCTGAAGACAAAGATTGAACTCGATTCCTCTAACCTGTCTAACCTGAGGAATTTAAGACTGAGGGAATAGCCATGACCCCTGGTACAGGCTGGTAGTCTTAAACATCCTATTACTCATAATATTTACTACAAAACCAGGCTTCACTCCAGCAGACAACAAACAGTCATCATGTGAGAATGACATTTGACCCTGATCTATTGTTGCCTGACTGATGTCTCCAAATGCAATCTGTTCTCCTTTCTGTGGGTTATCATTTGATCAGTAATAGACTAAGGAGTGTTCATTTGTAAATAGATGGCGGTTTGTTAAGTGATGATTCATCATGTGCAGTCAAAAAGTGCTGCACTCATCCACATGCACTCGATGTATCCAGAACTCCCATGTTAATTCTCAAGGTTTTATGCATGCCTGCCTTGCATGGGATGAGGAGAGTGTGGAAATCAGACATGGGAGAAGACCTCAAGAGGTGGCTGTGCATAGCTACTGTACAGTGGAGCCAGTACTGATACATGGGGCTGAGAGATGGACCCTCACAGCACAACAGGAAAGAGCCCTGGATGGAGTCTACACAAGAATAACCTCAATGTGTCGTCATGGCATCAGGCGCATACGGTATGTGGAGCAGTCAGCTCCTTATATGGTCACAAAGGCATATACTGATGACATAAAAGGGACAACGGCCCCAGTGCTCTGCTTCGCAAGCGCTGACACCATTGAGCTAATTGAGCCTGCGGGTTAAGTGAGAAAATACCTTTGACACAAGCTAAATGTCTCAATAGAAGAGCAGGAGGATGAAAGTACAACCACCCCAATTGTATACGAATGCGTCAGTCATGTCCATGAAATCAATGCTGCAGGAGCACATGGCAGCCGCGCAGGGCCTGCTGCAGCGTGTGGATGCGCTGTGCGGCACACAGCCGCGCAGCATGGAGGGACGCGGCAGGCTCTGCAGAAGGCTGAAGGCCGAGCTGCGCTTCCTGCGCCGCGTGGAGACCGGTAAAGTGCTGATCAAAGAATCCCACCTCCAGAGCACTAACCTCGCCCACCTGACTGCCATCGTCCAATCAGCTGAGAGCCTGGCGGACGTCGTGAGTGTGCTACACGAGTTCTCATACCTGGACCGGGGCGGGACCAAGCGGTGTCTGGTGGTGGATGTGGTGGCCAATGGCGGACACGCCTGGGTGAAGGCCATTGGTCGCAAGGCGGAGGCTCTGCACGACGTCTGGCAGGGGCGGGGAAAATACGGAGACAGGAGCATCGTCAGCTGGGCCGAGGACTTCCTGGAGGCCAGTGGTCAGCTGCCGGTCCAGTGCAGCCGGCCCAGCATCATCTTTGCCTTCTACAACGGCGTGTCGCGTCCCATGGCTGACACCCTGAGGAGCATGGGCGTCAACATGAGGGGAGATATCGTGGCCGTCAACGCCGAGGAGCAGGAGGAGGAGGTGGGCACAGAACTAGAGGTGATTCACAGCAAGGAGGAAGGTGACAGCGAGGGTGACGATGAAGAAGATGACGAAGAAGATGATGATGATGATGAAGCAGCAGGTCTGACCAGAGTGGATCGACACACTGTGGTGGAGTGTCTGGCCTTCCCGGATCTGAAGGTGGAGGAGTGTTGTCGGGTCAACCTGGACATCAGCACCCTCATCACGTACGTGTCGTCGCTGTCCCACGGACGATGTCACTTCTCCTTCAGAGAGCAGGCGCTGACCGAGCAGGCGGCCATGGAGAGACGAGAGGAGGTTCTGCCCAAACTGGACTCATTCATGAAGGACAAGGAGCTGTTTGCCTGCCAGTCGGCCGTGCGTGACTTCCGCGTCATCTTGGACACGCTGGGCGGCCCGGGAGAGAAGGAGCGGGCCACCGCCCTGCTGGCCCGGGTTCGAGTGGTCCCTGACCAGCCTTCAGAGCGCACACACACAGTCACAGCCGCAGCCAGTTCAAAGGTCAACCACAGGTCTCTCATGATCTTCGGGACGGGCGACGCCCTCAGGGCCGTTACCATGACGGCCAATGTCGGCTTCGTCAAGGCGGCGGCCAATCAGGGCGTCCAATACGGCGTGTTCATCCATCAGCCACGCTCTCTGACAGAGGGAAAGGAGTGGCGGGCCACGCCCATATGATAACATGCCATCCAATCAGAGTGGTGGGCCACACCCATATGATAACATGCCATTCAATTAAAGTGGAGGGCCACGCCCATGTGACATGCCCAATACATTTTGTTTAGTGATCACAGGGCAACCAGACTATTATAATAGTACTTGTCCGACTTTCTTTCTTTCTTTCTTTCTTTCCATCTTTCCAAATAGACTTTATTTTTCCGCGCTACTCCTCCCACAGTTTTGGTGGCATGCACTTTGGCCATATCAAATCGACCGGCTTCATTGGGCCTGTGGTGTATGTAAATAAATAAAGCCTGATGGACAGGTCATCAAAATTAAATGAAAAAGCTTTTAGGCAGGGTGTTTAACTGTAAGTGTACTGTACTACATTCTTTTAATGTATTGACTATACTTGTTCTGTTCTCCACCTTTGTCTAATAAAATACTCAATCAATCAAAAAAAGGTTAGAAATCATGTGAAAAGAAGGCAATGAGAAAGTTTACTATACAGTAGCATCGCAAACTCAAAACTTGTACTTTATGTACAGTGTGAGAAAATATTCTACTTGCTGTCTCTTAGCCCTGTTCTTTCTACACTAATTAAGAATGTTTTTCAAATTATGGTCATGAATTGTATTCATGGGTTGCAATTGTAGTCCTACACCAGCCATGTTGAGGACCAACACAGGCACAGAACTAATGTTCTAGTTCTACGCCAATCAGAACACATGTGTTGGTCCTCAACAGGGCAGGTGTAGGACTACACTTGCAACCCATAACTATATACATCCCTTAAAGTAAAAGCTTTTCATGATGTGTAGATAAATATGTCCTGAAATCAAATTGAAAACAGCTAGCAAAAGACCCAAGAAATCCACAAACCAAGCACATTGGACCTACAGTAATTATTGTTCTCAACAAGACAGCCACCATGTGGTCAAATATGATTATGCATGCTTTACTGTCTCCCAGTGTTGCCAGTAACGGAAGTAGCTAGTGGCTCTCCCAGAAGTAGCTAGAAGTCGCTAGGGGTGGGCACATGCACACAAAAACGCCTGCACGGGAACAGATGCGCATGCGCGTTTCTAGGGTAATAATTCGAGTTTTTGTATTTTTTTGCACGGCGGCAGTACCAGAGAGAGAAAGAGATGTGGCGTGTGCGTTTGTGTGTCACTGAGGATCAGGCAAGCAGCAAATGTAGTCCAGGACCTGACTAAGATATGTTTGCACTTAATTTAGGAAAGAATATCTCAACTGTTCTTGGCTAATATGACCCCAAGGAGAAATTCTCTATCCAGACGAAATATCTGAAAATGACCACGCCTTTTTATAAATTACCACAACTTCCAACATGGCTCTATCCTCTAAACCGTTGGAGCAACACATTTTCTGAGGTGCTCAAAATGTTCAGAATACTAATGTTTAGGAGGACATACATTCGTAACATTTCTAATTTCAATATATTATGACAAAACAACAAAGAAACGCTATAACTGTTCAACTTATTATTGTCCAGGGCCTTAGGGAAATGTTTTCCACTTATCAGTGTAAAAGCACCACATTTATCCCAGATGTAACCCTGGGCATGCTCTAATGATTTAGGAAGGGTGCCCAGGGTAATATGGCCACCATCTCAAAATAGTCTTGGTTACAACTATTGAACCAGATGAGCTACAAATGTTGACCCTGAGCAAGATTCTTAACCCCTAACTGCTCTCAAAAACAGAAATGTATGGAATGCCCCTCCACAGGTATTGAGAGCTGCAGCCTCTCCTGGACATTCTTAAGAACCACTTAAAAACACTACCGTTTAAACAAACATTTGTGGAATATCTTAAATTCAGTTGTTGTTAGGCTATAGTGAGCCCGCCTGGGAAGCCTATAAGGTTCGAAGTGGCCCTGAGCAAGATATTTACCCCTAAATGCTCCCAAAAGCGTAAAAAAAATGTAATGTAATTGTCGTTTTTAATCATTTGAATACTTCAGGCTGTGTCTTTAGTTCTGTTGTATGTAAAGCACTTTATCTCTGAGAGAAGTGCCATACAAATGAAATATACATACATACTTACTTCACCACACTACACGTTCATAAAAGTTGTTGAACAAGTGTAGCAGATTCCTTATGAAGGTGAACTCTGAACTGGTTTGTCCCCCGACCATTCCATGTTCCAGCAATGGGGGTGTCACATGTTGCCCCTAGAGAAAATACCTTTGGACATGTGAAGGTATACTGTAGCTTTTCAGGTAGTAGAGGCCATACCATCAGATGGAGAAGGCACAAGGCAGTCATCTCATGTTCAGACTAGATATATGACAGCAATTGCAATCTGATCCAATTGGGCTCTCATCATGTCCTGTGCATTCTTAAAATGTTCATTTGTGATCACATTCTGCACTGGCTCAGGCATCAACTGCAGGGCACGCACATTCTGTAGGAACTTCTTTCCCATTCAACATCTTGGCAAAAACATTGACAGGTCACCAGAAAGCCCACTTTCAGCTAATAGTAAACCTATACTGTATTATCAAGACATGCGTAGCAGGAAAAAGTTACACATTTATGAATTGTGGTTATAATCTGTAGCCTACAGCAATTCATTGATAATACAGTATGTATAGCTGTAACGATTTAATAATGATTTAAAACATGCTACTTTATTCAGCAGACATGTTTATTAATTTTGGTGGAATAATTGTGTTCTATCGTTGTATTTATTTAATTGGGTTAAAGTACTCTGCCAATTCCCATGAAAGAGTTAATATTCGTTTATTTGGAATCAAAAACATTAAACATGCCACATGTATGAATACATCTTGGAGAAAGTAAATGTTATGGTTTTGATTGAGTATTTTTGCATGTAATCCTATTTTTGTGGTAAATAAAAATAGATGGCCTGAAAGGTTTAATATGCAACCATCTGAAAGGAAATATGCTACAGTTTCACTAATAAAGATTGTAGAAAGCAGATTTGATTTGATGTTCAAGAAGCATATTATACCAAGGTAGAGAGAAAAAATAAAAAAGAATCAGACACACGCCATCTTTGAAATATGCACGATAGAGGTTGAGACCCAGTCATAAAGAAATGAGCATTCTAACATGTTTCTAGTGGTCAAAAAACATGAAATAGACAACAAGTTTGCATTTGTAGTTCATCTGATTCAATAGTTATAGCCAAAACAGTTTTGAGATGGTGGCCATATTGGATTTGTCTGCTATGACGACCCTGAAGAGTTGCTGGGCACCCTTCCTAAATCATTAGAGCATGCCCTGGGTTACATCTTGGTGCGTTTGCACTGATTAATTTCCCTAAGGCCCTGCACAATAATAAGTAGACAGTTTTTTAGTGTTTCATAGCTGTTTTGTCATAAAATAAAGAAATTAGAAATGTCACAAACTTAGATGTCCCCCTAAACATTGGTATTCTGAACATTTTGAGCACCTCAGAAGACGTGTAGCTCTATAGAGCCATGTTGGAAGTTGTGGTCATTTTTAAATTTAGTTAAAATAAATGTTCTGCTATTTAGTCCCGGATAGAGAATTTCTCACAGTTCTTATTCCTCCTTGGGTTCATATTAGCGAAGAACAGTTGAGATATTCTCTCCTAAATGAAGTGCATACATATCTTAGCCAGGTCCTCTACTAATGGAGGCAGAGCAGAGAGAGGGAAGGAAAAATAGGGTTTTATCTCTGGCTCCTGTAAATAATATGTGTCCCCAAATCAGCAGAAAATGTAGCTAGATTTGTCTCTAGAAGCTTTTCACTAACTAAGTCTCTAGGGGGTTCTGGAAAGTAGCTAAATCTAGCGTCAAATCCCCTAGGTTGGCAACACTGCTGTCTCCACCATAAGCTACAAGGTGTGTTGCAGTGTGGTGTAATGTGAAGTAAGTACATGCACTCAAGTCCAGTACTTTACTCATTACTAATTAGCGTGGTTGCCTAACAGGGCAACACAATATAGTCCAAGGGAAACTTTATAGACTTCTAGGGTAACTGTTTATAGACTTCTAGGGTAACTTTCCCGCTGCCATTGGAAATGGCAGGGATAAGGAATCAATAGGGAATCAATGGGAGTGGGAATCGGTAGGGAATCAATGGGAGTGGGAATCAATAGGGAATCAATTGGTCGAGCTTCACATGACAGTTTCCAATTACATCTTTCTAGTTATTATTACAATCGAATAATATTATTGTGAATTTGGCCCTTTTGCATTGTAAGCACTTTTACTTTTGCTACTATATTTGGATAATACTTTGTAATACTTAAGTACAGAAGTAAAAGTCCTGTTGAATCCAGGACGTTTACTCTAATATTTACTGTAGTATTGCTACTTTTACTAAAGTCAAAGACCTGCTTCTTCCACCACTGGTGGGTTGTAAGACCTGTTCACCCGTTGGTTAAATTACTTTTGATATTTCGGTTCAAAGTAAGAAATACAGCATTGACATGAGGCAATGTAATGCAATGATCACACCAGGATTTATTTGGGTTGCCTTTATATGGCAAGGCAATCAAAAGAACAGGAAAGATACTAGTTAACAGGTTTGAGAGAGCAGATAAGAGATGCTAAAGCTTAGGGTTATGGTTACTAATTATTTTGAGTATACTTGCTTGTTGTTATAACTGTATTCTGTATATTCTTTAAAAAATTACATTTCGTATACAAATCAACACATTTCACTCATTTTTAAATATTGCTTTGGTACATTTTCACATATAAGGTCAAATGGATTACTAGCTGATTGACTTACTGATTACATTGAAGAAAGAGGATTAAAACATTCTTATCACACCATAGGTTTTATTTGTTATATTCTTGCCTGGTGTCGCTATCAGAATCAACTTTGACACATCACAGGTTTACAGTAGTAAAAATGTGGGTGAAATTCGTTGTTGTGCAAGCTAGGTGTCAGCGTGGTTGCACTCGTCACTGACACTGCTCACTGGCAATCTGCAAAGAAGTCCCAACGAGGACGAGGCCTCCTCCACCAGCTTAGCTTGAAATATCTCCTGTTTGAAACGATTAATTAAGGTTCATTTGTCAGCATATTATATTGTCAAATTTATATCTCTGATAACTGTTCTAAAAAGATGCACATTTTACACAGCTTTCTATTGATAAGCATAAAACATCTAGGGTGATTGCAAAAAAATTAATGGAAAATAAATTAATGTTTTGGTGAATAACATTTTGTGGTTTTAATGATATGGTTGATTTAAGTTTCTGTGCTACAAAGTGTTAAGGTATTGTACTTACACCCAGGCGCGAGACCTCACAAAGCAGGCAATATCATCACTGATGTCATCGTCAGTGAATGCTACAGGGGTGGGGAAAAATAACAGACGTAAATATGCTAAACTAGATCCGCAACCAATTTAATGCACTTCTGAAGGTGAATCATTTTATATCATGCATTATTTAAAATGATTTCTACAGATCCAGCCGATTAGACAAAGGTTTAGAGGGGCCTATAGACTCACCACTGCAGTCTGTCCGGCATATATTCCAGGACCTCCGGTAGCCTGAGTCACAGTAGACGGCATCGTTCAGCTGGAAAACTCCATAGAGACCAAGTGACCAGCGCCCGGATCTTCTTCGCCTTTGCCCTGGTATTCTACGCCTTTGTCGCCTTAGAGACCTCTTCTTCCTGCCACCACTTTCAGCACCATCCTCTCCATCACCTCCACCATCCTCTTCTTCTTCTTCACCATCACCATTCTCCTCTTCCTCAGCGTCAATATCCTCCTCTTCCTCAGTAGCATCGGCCTCTTCCTCTGTATCATCGGTCTCTTCCTCTGTAGCATCGGCCTCTTCCTCTGTAGCATCGGCCTCTTCCTCTGTAGCATCGGCCTCTTCCTCAGTAGCATCGGCCTCATCCTCAGTATCACCATTCTCCTCATCAGGAGCACCGCCCTCTTCATCACTACCGGCACTCTCCTCTGCCTCGGTATCGCCATTCTCCTCTTCAGGACTGCCATTGTCTTCTTCAGCACTACTGGCATTCTGCTCGTCCTCTTCATCACTACCGGCGTTCTCCTCTACCTCAGCGCCACCTTTCTCCTCAACAGGTTCGGGGGACGATCTTCTTCCTATGACTGCTGGCCGGGTTCGGTTCACCGTGACGGGTGGTGGTCGGACAGGTGGTCTTGTTCCTGTGACTGCGGGTGGATTTGGGTTAGGCTGGGCGGTCGTTGGGCGCACAGGTGGTCTGCCTGTGACTGCGGGTGGATTTGGGTTAGGCTTGGCGGTTGTTGGGGGGACAGGTGGTTTTCCTGTTACAGCGGGTGGATTTGGGTTAGGCCGGGCAGTTGTTGGGCGCACAGGTGGTCTCCCTGTTACTGCGGGTGGATTTGGTTTAGGCCGGGCGGTTGTTGGGCGCACAGGTGGTCTCCCTGTTACTGCGGGTGGATTTGGTTTAGGCCGGGCGGTTGTTGGGCGCACAGGTGGTCTCCCTGTTACTGCGGGTGGATTTGGTTTAGGCCGGGCAGTTGTTGGGCGCACAGGTGGTCTCCCTGTTACTGCGGGTGGATTTGGGTTAGGCTGGGCCGTTGTTGGGCGCACAGGTGGTCTCCCTGTTACTGCGGGTGGATTTGGGTTAGGCCGGGCGGTTGTTGGGCGCACAGGTGGTCTTCCTGTGACTGCAGGTGGTCCTTGTGGTGGCCTTGTGGTTGGAGCCACTGTTGTTGTTGTCTTCTTTGGAGGTCTGCGATGGCCAAACACTCTCACACGGCTAGTCTCTAAACGGCGGTTTCTCCACTCCACTTCAGTGATAACTGCACCAAGCCATCCAGAATCAAAGTTGGTGGGAAGGGGGCAAGCAGGAAAGACAAAATATATTATATAATCGTTACATCTTTATATATTATTCTCTGACAGATCACTTATAATAGGCAGATAGGCATTCTATATACTGTACATTCTCAATACTGAACAAAGTGGTTGATGGAATTTCTTAAACATCTAACACTAATGAATAACCAATATAATAAATCCAACACCATGGTAAATGGTAAATGATGCATTTATAGTGCCTTTATCCAAGGTTCTTTACAATGATTGTGCATTACATTCACCCATTCACACACACGCCCGCACACACACGCACGCACGCACGCACGCACGCACGCACACACACACACACACACACACACACACACACACACACACACACACACACACACACACACACACACACGCGCACACACACACACACACATTCATACGCCGATGAATACTAGGTGTCCAGGTGTTCCAGAAAGTTGAACTGGTGACTTTCAGTAGGCCTGTATGTCAAACTCACCACCTTAAGATCTCACCTCTAGCCAAAATGTAGTTCTTCAACCGATTCAGTTGAGCATTACGTAGAACAATTGCATCTCCAAGTTTTTCCTTCAGCTCACATCTGGTGGCTCTCCGTCCCTCAGACAGGCTGGGAACCAGGACCACTACAGCCAACACCACCAGTAGCTGCAGCTTCATGTTGGCTACAAGTTCTCTGCATGGAGAAAGTGAAAAGATATTGTCCATGACCATTCATTCAAGAACACTTAAAAAAGAATAGTCATTCAGTAATAAAACAAGAGTATAAAGGAAACAATAGTAAAACGATTTTAAAGCTTGGTGGAAGTTTCTTTGTGTTAGCTGCAATGCCAGTTGTGGAGAGTGGGAACATAGGACACTATTTAAAGTAAGGTTAGGTTGTAGTAAACTAAAGAAAATTAAACAATATACATTTATATATATATATATATATATATATATATATATATATATATATATATATACGCCCGCACACACACGCACGCACGCACGCACGCACGCACACACATATATATATATATATATATATATATATATATATATATATATATATATATATATATATATATATATACTGTACATGATTCAGTTTGCCTTGTTGTTGTCATACACAGCACAATGTACCCGTATTGTCCTGAATTATGGAAATTACTTGCAATTTTGTTTGATATTCAGGAACTAGATTTTTCATCTAATCATCATTGTTTGCAAAGTGTCTCTCTTCATTCCCATCATCTCTTTCAATTCTAGCCAACAATCATTGATTGACGTATAACCAACCAACTGATCGATCAATCAAGCAATGAATCAATGAGTCAATCTTCCCCAAGTCTCCCCCCCCCCCCCATTGATTGAAAGGTCAATTTCCAGGGAATTTTTTTTTTGGCGCATTTTGCTTTTCTGACCAGTGTAGCAATGAGAAAGCATTAAAGGATTTTACTATTCTACTTAGTACTTTGAAATGTCAAATTGCATGAATATGTTCAATTTTTTTGTATATCACTTATGCCCACACCCCAAATACAAGGGACTCCGTTTACTCAAGGCTCGTGAGACCCTGAGTACCAACTCAGGGGGACACATGTATTTGAGGGATCAACCCCAAGAACCAACATAAAAGACAGGTGTCTATCTGTAAGAGGGGTAAGCATATGGAATAGCTTGGATAAAGAACTGAAAATGTGCACATCAATCACTAAATTCAAAAAAATGTTCAAAACAAAGATAATAAATAAATATAGAACATTATAATATATTAAAATTATATTAGCATTATAAATAAATATACACACATTTATAAATATATTAATGCATTTATTATAAATAAGTAATAAATGTATAAAATATAACATCGGTACTATAGTGGGTGTGAGTCTTACTGTTTATATTACATGTGTATGTATATGTGTTTATTATATACCATTAAGATCCTTATCTAGAAATATCTACCAAGTGGTTTGGTTTGGTGTAGCCTTGTGGCAATACTTCCATATTGTCACTTGACAAAGCCCTAAACCAGACCGACACTCAATTGTATTCTGTTTTTGTTTTTTTTTCTCTTATTTTTGGATTAGCAAGTCTATTGACTGTTTTGTTTTTCAGTCTTGTCAAATCAAATGTATATTTGATTGTATTTTATTTATATGGGGTAGGCATTATAAGCGTAAGCTTCTGCCTATACCTTTTCGGACCATACAGTGTATACTGATATTGAATGTATTGTACTATACTGGCTGCCAAATGGGACCGAAATAAAACTTTCTAACTAACTAACTAACTAACTAACACACAAATTTATTTTTGCACTCAAAGGACTACAATGGAAAATAGCTCTTGACAGATGTATGTATTTGCATCTTTGTCAATTTGTCAATATGTCAATTAATCAATCAATCAATCAATCAATCAATCAATCAATCAATCTCTCTCTCTCTCTCTCTCTCTCTCTCTCTATATATATATATATATATATATATATATATATATATATATATATATTTGTAATCAAACACACACACACACACACACACACACACACACACACACACACACACACACACACACACACACACACACACACACACACACACACACACCATAGAAACCATAGAAAAATCATATGGTCTTCACCATCCTTAATACAAAATCTTACCACTTGTAGAACCAATCCTTCTGCAGGGTGATTGCTTTCTTGTCTCTGGATAGTCCCTCCAACAACTTATATCCTGAACATCAAGATCCTCCCACACAGCCCTACCTGTATGCTTTTCTTTTTCTTCTTTTTCCTTCCTGGAACTTTACGCTCAATCTGAAATATGCAATATGCAAATATGCGTGTGTGTGTGTGTGTGTGTGTGTGTGTGTGTGTGTGTGTGTGTGTGTGTGTGTGTGTGTGTGTGTGTGTGCGTGCGTGCGTGCGTGCGTGCGTGCGTGCGTGCGTGCGTGCGTGTGTGTGTGTGTGTGTGTACATTGCCAGATTTTCACTGACTATTTTTTTAATTGTTGTTTCCCCGTGACCTGCGGTCACTTCTCGCCCTTAAGGCGTTTTACTTTACATACCTTTGGATTGTTATGTGGAATTAAGAAAAATGCCCTTCCCTCTTCTGTTGCCTATAACTGGAGGATTGATTTAGGGGTTTGAAGTACACCATGATGATGTCATCACGGTGTACATTGCAATACAAACCCCAAAATCGACTGACTTCCAAATATGTTATTGATGCTGTTATTACTATATTATTTGCAGAGCAGAGATGTTGTACCTGGCACTGGCACTGTGGCACACACTAGGCATTGTAGCCTAGCCCTAGCAATTTTACTTGAACATTAACATAAGTATTGTATTTGCTAAGGTGCAATGGCATTATAGCCAAGATGGTGTTTTGTTTATTCTTTTTTGAGAACTCAGAATTGCACTGTATTTTTCTGAATCTTTTTGATATTGCAGTAACAGACAGTAGAAGACAATGACTTGTTCAGATGTATGTGGTTATATTTAGCCTAAAAGACTAAGACTAGTCCCAAAAGACGAAAACTAGACTAAGACAAAAATGTATTGATATTTAGTCGACTTGACCTGACTAAACTAAAACAATTTCAGAAGACTAAACCGGACTAAGACTAAATTGTATGATTTAGTTTTAAGACCAAGACTAAAACTAAATAAAAAATGTCTGAAAAAATGAACACTGCCTCAAACCTGGCATGTGTCCCATGATGTAGGAGTGGTCCTGCATCCTTTTTTGGCGGTGTTTAGAGGAAACCTCAGCAATGTTGCAGTACAGACCAGACTGGTTTATTTGCCTGTTTTTGCTATGTCATCTTGCAAAAAAAAAATGTTTAGCCCTGTATGATGCACCTTATTATTATTCATTGTGTAAGTGCTTTATAAATAGAATTGTTGTTGTTAGTGTGGTTGCCTACAGGGCAGCCAGACTATAGTTCTTGTCCAGAACTATCCAGAACTGTCCAATTGTGTTCAATGGACTTTTTCTGTAACCTTTTCTGTAACCCCAAAAACCCCCAAAGTCTAAAAAGCAGAGAATAACCGGGTGCTCAAGGGAGATAAAATCGTATAGTAAAAAAGTGTGTAAGTGGTGCTTCTAGGATCAGTGGGATAAAACTTAGTAGAAAAGAGATGAGAACCGAGCACTCGAGGAGTTTAAAATAAAACAAAGTTTATTGTCTAAAAACCTACATGTTTCGACCTTGCGGTCTTCATCAGGGCAAAGAACTGGAGCACCAGTCATACAAATCCATTAAATAGTGGCTATTCACGTGATGTTACTAATACACAGGCAATTAATGACCATTGTAATGTCCATTGAGGTCAATGGTCATCTGTCCCTTTTCTGATTGGAAGATATAATGGATTTGAGGATTGGTCAAGCTTCAGGTGACATCACAATATAGGCAACACGCAATTTCCCAGAATTTCACCTTTGTAGTTGTTATATGCCTTACACATATCACAGTATCATCAAAATGTTCAACAATAGTAGTCCGGGAGCCAAAGCCCAAAGGGTGATTTTTGGCTGAACCTGGTTTCGCCAAAAACTGCTCACAAAAACAAGCAGGTATACAGTATCAGTAAGGCATTGAATATAAAAATCTAATAATATTTACATACATTGTGGATGAATAATTCATAAATATTGTATCTGTGATTTCAACCGGCAGCGCCCCATGATCCATGAATTAACTGAAAATGTAATCAGCCAAATCATTGAATAATCCAATATTAACAGTTTACCTCATAACATGATGCATCCATAACGAAAATAATACAAATACCATAGTGACATCTGTGGAATTTGTTTGTTTGTTCTTTTTGAAGCGGTAAAAGCCGCTTCCAAGGAATGGCTTTGTGTGTCCCGTTCATGTCTTGTCCATATATGGTCATTTCAGTCCAGAATGAACAGGTTTTATCTGTCCCGTACATGTGTGTCCCATGTATAGAAAGAATGTATAGATCACAGAGTTCATAGCTCTAGAACACATAAAATAAAAGTTCACCGCTTCACTTCGAACCGAGGTTTGATTTTATGTTTAATATTTTGTTTTTGTTAATTTTTGGTTGCCATGGTTACATAATGTATCTGATCAGTGTAGAGTTTGTCTGTCGTCATATCGACATTAAGGCTTAAAAAAGAAGACTACACATTCTGAGGGTCACTATCAAGTGTCACAGACACTCTCATAGCCTCCAAGGGAAACTGTTAGAAGGTACAAAGCCAATATTTCCCATGTCAGAAAGACGAACTAACTCTTTTATTCAGACTTTAGACGAGAAAGGTCCAGAAATATTTGTGTGAAATGACAGGGCCAAGTCCGGTGACCTGCCATGTTCCCAGTCCAGCACTAGAAGGAAATGATACACCTGCTGCTAACCATCTAGATCAGTCGAACATGAACCACATCCAGGTGGTACTAAACAGCTCCTCCACTCCCAACATGACAGAGGAAACCACCTACTTCCTCCCTCACAATCCCCTGGAGGATACAGGCACCAACAAAGATCCGGCAGTGGTCAGCTGTCCGCTGCTCGGCAGGTTTTGTCCATGTCCGCCAAGAGGCCTTCTGGCCTGCGTCATCACCAAAGTTCTGTTGGTCGCTGTGCTATTGGGAGTGACATGTTCTGTCACAGGGAAAGAGTGTTTCCCACACAACAACCTGTTTGGCATCACAGCGATTTTCATCTGTGCAGTCGCCGGGGGGAAACTGGTGGCCCTCATCCATCTGCCCAAACTTCCGCACTTCCCCCCTCTTCTCGGAATGCTGCTGATGGGGTTCCTCCTGAGGAACATTCCTGTGGTATCAGAGGCCGTGCACATCGACTTCAAATGGTCCTCCACCATGAGGAACACTGCCCTGGCTGTCATTCTTGCCAGGGCAGGCCTGGGATTGGATCCTTCAGCTCTGAAAAACTTAAAGTCTGTTTGCCTGCGCCTGGCAGTGGTGCCCTGCTTGATAGAGGCCGGCAGCATGGCACTGGTTTCTTATTTTCTCATGGGCCTGCCCTGGATGTGGGGCCTCATGCTGGGTTTTGTGCTCGGTGCTGTTTCGCCGGCCGTGGTGGTTCATTCCATGCTGCTGCTTCAGAAGGACGGCTATGGTTTGGAGCAAGGAATCCCCACCCTCCTCATGGCGGCAGGCAGCTTGGATGACATCCTTGCCATCACTGGCTTCACCACATGCCTTGGCGTAGCCTTCACCACAGGCAGCACGTGGCACAACATACTGCACGGCATACTGGAGATAGTTTGCGGCATAGTTGCTGGGATTGTCCTTGGCTTTCTCCTCCAGTACTTCCCTAGCGTTGACCAAAAACACTTGGTGATGAAGCGTTCCTTCTTGGTGCTGGGCCTGTCTATGTGTTCAATGTTTCTCAGCGGCAGGTTGGGGTTTCCTGGCTCTGGAGGCCTCTGCACCTTAGTGTTGGCTTTCCTGGCGGGCCTGGGCTGGGGTAAGGACAAGGCAGGCGTGGAGAAAGTTGTGGGAAGGGCTTGGGATGTGTTCCAGCCACTACTGTTTGGCCTGGTGGGAGCAGAGATCTCAGTCTCACAGCTGGAGGGACGCACAGTCGGTCTGGGCATAGCTTCCCTGCTCATTGCCCTGCTGGCTCGAGTTATCTCCACCTTTGTCTCTGTGTTTGGTGCAGGCTTAAACCTGAAGGAGAAGATATTCATTTCCATTGCATGGCTGCCCAAGGCCACTGTGCAGGCAACTATTGGCTCTACAGCATTGGACAAGGCTAGGGAATTTCAGGACGTGGCTCTGCAGAAGTACGGCATGGATGTGCTGACTGTGGCAGTCCTGTCCGTCCTTCTCACAGCCCCCATAGGAGCCCTCCTCATAGGCTATACTGGACCTCACTTGCTGCAGAAACAAAAGAACCCAGCCTGGGGGTCAGCAGCCGCGGCTGAAGATGACGATGAAACTCCCATAGCCTATGAAAGTACCCTCTGACTGTAATGTATTGTACCATGTAGTTATAGAACAGCGTCTTCTAGTTTCATCGTGGCCATCTATAGTAGAGCGTAGCACGGGTTTGCCCGGAACTGATTACCCGAGAGCCGAACCGAGAGCCGAGCCGGTTCGGGGCTAAGGTATTGGCTTGTCCCTCGGGGCATGGTCGGATAGGCCGTGGGTTCAAAATGCATTTACCCGCAAGGATCTGAGAGGATCCGAGCAAAAAAAAAACATATATTTATATTAAACCCTTCAACTGTAAAATTATTATTTTTAAATAGATATGCGTTGTAATTACATTCTAAAATCCATAGTGTCTGTTCTACTCGACGGGGGAGGGGGGGGGTGTCGGAAACACAGTGCAGTGAGCATACACACACACACACACACACAAACACACATACACGGGGAGGTGCGATCAGTGGCTGTACAGTCTCAAAGTAGCCTAATGGTGAAAATAAGCATTATAATAGCATCGGATACAGTTAAGTCCCAGCCAGATTGTGTCAGTTTTCGCTGGCTCCATTTAGGAACGGATCCAATTTTAATTGGCTCCATTTCCGACCAGATCCAATCACTAATAAATCTGAATGTTTCTCTGGGAAATTCGGTCTGGTCCAAATACCCTCGGTTCCATGATGGGTCAAATGTTTTGCACCTGTGCTACCCTTTAATCTATAGTATGTTTCCTCATGTGGTTTACAATCACTTCCTGGTGCTTGACATTCTGTAGGAATACACGTTTTGTACCACGGCCATGAAAACTGTGGTCCCTTAAAAACGTATTTCAGGAGGACATAAACATAGTCCTTGTAATCGGTTTCATCTACAGCATGAACACACATGCACAGCAATCACTGGCTTTATAGACAGACTCTTTTTTTTTTGTTTTGTTGGTCCAATGTGGACATTGGTTTTGCAGTTTAGGAAGGCTAACACGTGTTATTTCTAAACAACATTTTGCTTAGGGATTACCTTTTTCTTTTAAGGTTTCAAGGCCATTTGTCCGTCCGTCCGGAGCTAATCTTGCAAACCACTGGACAGATCGGTGCCAGATGTCTTTGCACACTGCCCTGAGATCCCATGAAGCCACACCTTTATCAAACCTCATCTTGCGTGTTTCTTTCTATTTAGTGTGGTTGCTGTAGGCAACACATTATAGTTCTAGCCTAGCTTTCTTCTTTTCCTGGATACACAATCCAGACTATAAAAGGTCCTGCGTTGAGTTGAATGGGGGGAGTGGTCCAAGCTTGAGGATTGGTCGAGCTTCACATGACGTTCTGGCTATCTAGGCAATAAATAGGCAATCTTTTCTATTTATTCATTGATATGGCCCCAGAAATGTCCTGTTTCAGCAGTTATTACTGCCGTGAATAGAATTCTATGTGCCTTCATAGTACAAGTACAAAAAAAATGAAAAAGAAAACCTGTGTGAAGTGAGCGGTGCTATGTATGTACCGTATGAGTTAATTGTGGGAAGCGAGCCCATTATTTATATAATATATAATATATCAAGTTCTCCTCAAAATAATTACTGACAGTACAAAGGCAGGGCTTTTAGCCAATGAGGGAGGGAGATATAAATAACAGAGAGCCCACACTGTTTCGTAGGAACAGTATTTCTAGTTGTGGGCTCGCCTGGAAGGCGAGCACACGTATGTTATCTTCATTATTGTGGGCTGGCCTGGAAGGCGAGCACACGTATGTTATCTTCATTATTTATCTATCAGTCAGTCAGTATCTCCTCAAAACTTTGGCGCGCTTCATCTCTTAAACGCTTACACCTTTCAACACCATTCAAATTTTTATGTGTTCAGCTTACTGAGGACACGTGTGCTTGTATTTTTCGTTTTGAAATGTTTTGTAGTATAAATATAAAAAAATTAAAATGTTTAACTTTAAGCACCCAATGCATTTCCAATGGGTTTAGTGAGTGGGGACAGAGTGGAGAGAAGGATAATAGACCCATGTTTATGTTAAGGCGCTGTGGCTGCAGTGTTCACACTTCAGATATGCTATTTATATCATTGCGTTCACACAGGTCTGCTCTCTGATTTGATCCAAATATCTAAGCTGTGTGATGTATAAAACTATAGTTATAGTTAAAACTATAAATAAATGTCCCTCTCCACTCTACTGATTACACAGCTGTGATCAAGAATCAAGTCCGGGCGATGGGATGTAAATCCCATAGCCATATATCCTAGAGCCCGCAGGGACAGTCAGCCATATTAGTGGTTGTTGTTGGTTGTCAGGGAGATATCAAAACCAATGCATTTCCAAGTCAGATCCACAAACACAATAAAATCCATGCTCCACTCCTCAGTCTGGAGTGGCCACATAGAAGAACGCCTTGGTTATAGACATAGTGGAGGACAGATGTGATCTGGGATTGTTAGCCTACAGTATATGCACTCAATATACTCCACTACAGTTGGAGTCCATTTGACAGTTGCTGGTTCCCAAACACAGAATCAAAAATGTAGATCTAGAACACATAGAATATGTACAGTACAGTAAGGTTCAGTAGAGTACAGTAAAAGTACAGTAAGGTTCAGTAGAGTACAGTAAAGTACAGTAAGGTACAGAAAGGTACAGTACAGAAAGGTACAGTAGAGTACAGTACAGTAAGGTACAGTAAAGTACAATACAGTACAGTAAGGTACAGTAGAGTACAGTAAAGTACAGTAAGGTACAGTGGAGTACAGTAAAGTACAGTAGAGTACAGTAAAGTACAGTATAGTAAGGTACAGTAGAGTACAGTACAGTAAGGTACAGTACGGTACAGTAGAGTACAGTATAGTATAGTACAGTATAGTATAGTACAGTAAGGTACAGTACAGTACAGTAAGGTACAGTAGAGTACAGTACAGTAAGGTACAGTAGAGTACAGTAAAGTACAGTAAGTTACAGTAGAATACAGTAAAGTACAGTACAGTAGAGTACAGTAAAGTACAGTAAGTTACAGTACAGTACAGTACAGTACAGTACAGTACAGTAAGGTGCAGTACAGTATAGTAAGGTACAGTACAATACTGTAAGGTACTGTACCTTACAGTACCTTAAAGTATCCTATTTGTTGGGTTGGAATCGACAAGCACAAACATACGAAGAAGACGCCAGAAGCAGTGGCCCAAACACGGAATGTCAACACGCAATTCTGCAACACGGGACTCCGACTCTAACAGCCAGAACTCTGACGGCAGCGTTTTTTTAGGAACGGACCATGGGTTCCACGAAAGAAGAAATGCAGACGCGGTAAACGCCGCAAGACTACCACCGAGGAGCGGACCCAGGACGGGCAGAGGCAGAGGGAAGACGCGCTGAACGTCATCAATCTATCTAGTAAGCCCCTCTCCAATATATGCATCTCAGCACTCAGTAAAGGCCTTTCTTTTGTGCCCACAACACATTGCAATGAATTCACTACTTCTATTGACATGAAAAAATTCTTCCGGAGTTTGAGATTGAAAGAATTCTTTGGATGCCGTACGGCCACAGCTAACAGTGTGTCTCATTCCACTGAACCGCAGGAGACAGTGACTGTGGAGACCGAAAACGCATCAACCAGTGACGACGCCAGCATATCTGTGGATAACACCGCATCCCCCACACCCATAAGAGCACCTACCCCATTCAGAGGTAAATCCACGTTCATTCCACCTAAATACAGAAACTCCTCTTTGGAGACCTACTGCCGTTTGGTGGAAAGAGACGTCTCTATTATTTTTAATAAGAGGAAAACCTACAAACTTTGTGATAATCTGTCAAAAGAGCAACGTGATGAATTAACTTCTCTGAAAGAGGATATCTAGTCATCCAGAGTGCAGACAAGGGAGGGGCGATAGTGGTTTTAAACAAAGATGCTTATGACAGGGAGATCTTGAGACAACTGGCTAATGAAAAATTCTATAAAAAATTGGAGAATAACCCCATTGTTGAGACCAAACAACGGATCCACAATGGGCTTAATAGCCTTTTGGAGCAAGGGATTATCACCAAACCTGAACATGCTTTCATGAGGGTGGATTTTCCCATTACTCCAGTCTTCTACACTCTCCCAAAAATACATAAAAAATTCACGGACATACCTCCGGGCAGACCGATTATCTCAGCTATTGGTTCACTAACAGAAAATATGTCAGCATTTGTAGACTATTTTCTGCAGCCATTAGTCACCAAGCTACCCTTGTACACCCGAGACTCGATGGAATTCATTAAAATGATAAAAGAAATCCCACAAATTCAGGAAACCGACCTGTTGGTGACTATGGACATCGAGTCTCTGTACACTAATGTCCCCTTTGAGGGAGGCCTACAGGCTGCTAAAATGTTCTTAGATCAGAGATCTGATTGCAACCCTAGCACAGATTGTCTACTAGGACTAACCAAGGAAATTCTCAAATCAAATTTCTTCTTGTATGGCAACACTTTCTACCTACAGACCTCTGGAGTGGCCATGGGATCTAGGATGTCCCCCAGTTTTGCCTCCCTATATGTGGGATTCTTCGAACAAGATGTCATCTTCAACAACGAGGTAAATCCATTCATGGGATGCATTGCTAATTGGAAGCGCTACCTGGATGACATTTTTTTCATCTGGTCAGGCTCAGAGGCCTCACTAAATGAGTTCCATAAATTTATGAACTCCCATAATAGACATTTACAATTTACAATGGAGGCAAGCGGTAAGGAAATGAACTTCCTAGACATCCTAATTATTAAAGAAAACAAAGGCCTAAAAACGAACCTATACAGAAAACCTACTGACAGGAATTCCCTACTGCATGGTGACTCATACCATCCCCTCTCTCTCAAAAGGAACCTTCCCATCTCTCAATTCAACCGGATTAGACGGATCTGCAGCTCGAATGAATACTACAATACTCAAGCAAAGGAAATGGAGGATCGGTTCCAGAAGCGAGGGTACAAGGAATCCTGGATCAAGAACGCAGTAACACGTTTTTCTGGTATCACACAGTCTGAATGTTTGACAAACAAGAGACCCAAACAAACTGAACACAGAGTACTCTGTGCACTGGAATATTCACCAGTATCCAAAGACATAGAGAGAGCCATTAAAGAACATTGGTATATCATTGACACAGACCCACCCCTTAAAAAGTGTTTACCAAATCCCCCCCGAGTGGTACACAAGAGGCCACCAAATTTGCGTAACATGCTGGTAAGGGCAGATTTGCCCCCCCCAGC